>NC_026001.2:22724028-22853725 GCF_000442705.2 Elaeis guineensis
CGGTGACTGATGCTTCTTCCTTCATTCGAGTATTGAAGATGGTACAACTAGTCTTGTACCTCTCAACATCGTCGGGTGTGTCAAAGACTCATTCAACATTTGTAACATGTCATATGGCTAAGCATTCTCGAAATGACAGGTTGAACTCATCATTCATTGCCGCCAGCATAATGCAACAAACAGTAGTTCGATCGTTGAGCCACTTCTGATAAGTATTCTGACCGTGTTACATCACATTTGGAGCTGGCTCTTCGGATGCCAGATCTGTCAATACATACACGATCTGTTCGTGCTCTAGGACTATTTTGAGCTTTTGATATCAGCAATCAAAATTTGATCCATCAATTTATCACTATCTAATAGTGATTGGAGCGACAAGGTGGTGGCCATAACTGCAAAAGAAAAAATTAAAACCTAATTAGTATATCATGATTATTAAGCTTAAAGACATGATTTTAATCTAAAAGTTTCCACTATTTTATTTGAATTGATAGCCTCTACCTTCAATTCGAAGAATTACGCTAATTTTTTAGTGGGTACTAGAATCCATATGGGCCCTAGTGTGGCTTGACCAACCCTTGTGCACATATGGGTAGGTTCCTAACCAATTATTTCATCAAATAATTTCTAGCATTCAATTTTATCCTAGACACCTCTTCAACAAGTATGTGGCGCCTCCACTGAAAGTTCTGGTTAGGTCTAACCATTAACATACCAGAATTTAGTATATCTGACAAATGAGTAATCGGTCTGAGTGTGGCTTGACCAACCTGACCATCATCAGAAAGATACAATTAAATCCATATATTATGAATGATAATTTCGACAGTCAGATGAGCACCAGATGTGTGGCACCTCCAATGATCATCTAAACTGTTGGACTCATTATCATTCAACTTAATGGGAGGCTATGATCTAGTTATCACCATAACTATTTCATTTTAGAGACCTAATAATTTTAGAAGATTTAATTGGTTGAATTGAGAGATGAGAAAAACTTGACCAGTTAATCTTAATCCTCTCACTGACTTTACCAAGTCAGATTAAAGAAGATCAGGCATAAGCTGGTCCAGCCAATCAGTCATGAATCCTTCCCATTGACTTCACTAAGTCATAAAGAGGACTCAAGACAAGTTGAACTAGGAATACCTAAATCAGTCATACTAATTTTCTAGTTAGTATGGGTCAACCTCAATTATTAAGTAATCTAATCAAAAACATAATTCACCATGTTGGTCAGGTAAGTGAGATCGATGGGAGAGATTGCCATTAACTCGACATAGATTCAATCTATGCGAATAGCTCCTAATTAATGACCATCGATTCAAAACTGCCATACTTACCTTAGACACCAACTGATTAGTCATTTTCAATTTGATCAACTTATAGACTTGGGTTCAACCATGGAGCCACGATTAAAGTCCGTATTGATCTAATCAAAGATATGGACTTGACCAACTACAACTATTGAAATTGATCAAGAGAAAAAATTAATCCAATCAGAATTAACTTTTAATTAGATTTGATCAATTACTAACATGGTCCATTATCAATAATTTCTAATCCTAGGTCTAACCCAGTTAAATGGACTTGACTCAAGCTAACCCATTAACCATGAATTATGAAATTAATGCCTTAGATCTTTGATTCTCAAATCTAGATCGCTTAATTCTCAATTAAGTTTTGGGCTGACATGAGTTTGGATTCGGTATTTTGAAAATAATTTTCAATTTTATAAAATATTTTCACAATCAATCATCTAATGATCAAAATATTAATTTTAGATCTAATATATATTATTTCACATTTAAAATAAAATTTTAAATTTTTTTCATTGTTCATCATCATGAAAATGACCGCGCAGTACTCCTACACATCATAAGAGATCCCATCAAATGGACAAATAGAGTTGTGATATCCTGATTTCTCCTATGACTGGATGACTATGAGGAACTATCCAATCAGATTACTACATTACTTAGATGCTAAATTAATTATTTAGATCTAATCTAAATAATTAAAATCAGATTATATGCAAGAATAAATTCATGTTATAAGCAACATGGCTCTAATACCACTGTTGGATGGTGCAGGGGTTTCATGCATGCATTTCAAAATTTTCAATGAAAGAATATTAGATTAAACTATTTAATTTATAAATATATATATAAAATTTAATCTTAAAACTTTTATAAATAAATTTATAACATAAATTTATATGCATAAAAATTTGAATCTAATATTATAAGCTTTTGACAAGAACAGCAATTAGTGATAGATCTAATCTACCACTTCTAGGGTTCCAAACCCAATACCCGAGTGTGGATAGTCGATCTTCACAATTAAAAATATAGATCTGAAAGTCCTCTCTAATCGCTCGCAGCTGCACAAGCGTCCGGCCTCTATAAAAGGTCCACACGAAGTCTTCGATTGATCAGCCCTCTGCGAGAGTGCTAGCTTGTGTAGTCGGCTTCTGATGACAGATCTGATTGATTCTCTTTTTTTGATCATTTTGGACCTTTTTGATGTCGAAGATGGATCAGAGGGGATGCTGGATGGTGGAGAAAAATATGATAAAGACTTTCTTCTCTTTGGTTTTTCTCTCACCCAAAATTTTAGAACAGTTCTAGGTCGCTCACCTGAGAGGAGATCGGTCTCCTCTTTTGTTCACACCAAGGAAGAAGGAAACCATCCAAACCTCATGCCCCAAAGAAGTATTTTTGACTCTCTTTCTCTCTGATATCTCACAATGAAAAGCTCTCTTAGTTTGGTGCATAAAATTATGGCTTTTTTATGGTTATCGTACAAACCAGATAAGACAAGATAAGGTCTGGTGTTTGTTGCAATTCAAACTATTTTGAATTTCAATTTGACTCTAACTTTTTCTCACCCTTATCTGACTTAAAGAGAGACTTACCAAAGAAAATTAGATATGAAAAACTATTAGGAAGATTTTCTTTTCTCGCACACAATGAGCCCCTTCAAAAACAGCCAACATGTGGAAGGATATGGATAAGGTTTTAAGTTGAAATCCAAATCATTTTGAATTCAAATCAAAACCAACCAATTTCTATCCTTAACGAATGACAAAAGAAGGATAATTTTTTAATTTTTTTATATACAAATTAATTTTGTGTGGTGAGAAAAGGTGTGAGATAATTTGGGTGGCGCAAGGGAGAGAGTCCCACTTATTTGGGACTCTAAGATTTAACCAATTGAATTTCTTTCAAATTCAATCCAATTAGATCCAAATAAAATATGATGAATCTAATATAATTAAAATTCTATAATTTTAATTAAATTTGATAAAATTAATAAGTTAATTAAATCATAGATCTGATCAAATCATGATCATTTCTTCCTTACTGATTAGGTCATCTTATAACCTAATCAGACTTGACCTGATTGAATCCAATTCAATCAAACTTGATCCAAACTTTAATGCTCAATCCAATTAAGCTAATTGATAATCTAATCACTAATTAATCTTTCATTAATGATATAATTCAAGTCTAGTGAGACTCTTCTCTAGAGTCTCCATCCAGTGAGACTCTTCAGCAAAGTCTCCATCCAGTGGGACTCTTCAGCATAGCCATATGATCGGAGAAGAACTTCTAATGTATGTGATCTCATAGGTTCGAACTTAAGCCGATAGTACAGAAATTGATTCCTGTACCAATCGGAGTAACCATCTAGCAATGGTGCCTGACATTCGAATAGATCGAATGTATGCAAAGCAACACTCAAGAACCTATTTGGATATAGTTACCATATAATTCATCTCTTTGACCTTTGATGCTAGGATGACTTAGAGTTTAAATTATCAACTCTTAATAGTACATCCATTATATATCTTAATCTAATAAATCTTGTGACTCCTCACAAGGATTGCCTTGCCAAGATCTTACTAAATTGAAACATAAAGTATTCTCTTCAATCTCTTGGAGTGATCAATTTTATCTTGACTTACGTACCGACTTTACAAATACTTGACTATGCTCAAAAATCTTTCGATCCTGAATTAAAAATTCAGGTAGTCTGGTACCAAAATACAGTGAATTGCTTGCAAGTCACCATGGTGATCTCAGGTAGAAGGGATACTTATACCCATATCCTTTCGGAGTGACTCTTGATAGCAGAGTGCTCTGGAGTTGGTCACGTTCAGTGAATGTACTTCTATATTTCACCCATATGCCATATCAGCGTCTCCATGCTCTTTGGTTAAGAGGATGACCAATGATATATGGCACACAACGACCTACACTTGATATATCTATCATTCTAGTAATAGCATATCATTTGGTCGTAAACTCATTTAAGGACTAAATGATAAATCCTCCTTTATCGATTTAAAATAATCCTAAGGACTTTCATCATAACACAGACGTTCGATATAGAAGATGTATAAGCTTATGATGAAAATTATCAAATAAATATTTTATTAATTAATTCATATATAATTACATCGAATAGCATAACTGTCAACAGGCTAACGATTAAATTTAAGACACATTTTCTAACATCAGCCTCTATTGAGCCATCATCTTTTTTTGTTGGGTCTTCTTGATAGGCACCGAGGTTGTCATGATCCATGGTCCATTAGCTGGATGGGCCTCCTTGCATTGAACCCCTCTTCATTGGTGATCATCATCTCTTCTAATACCATTAGATGTGTGCATTGGTCGTGTTGATGCCTAATATAGTCATAGTTAAAGAAGAGCTCTAGTAGATACTTATAGGGGGTATTTCTTCCTTCCATCAGAATATTGATCCTTTGCTTTAAGAGCTTGGTTATATCTACTTAGATGCTAGGCTCTTGATCCAATAACTTCAACAAAACCGCTGCCTCTTCCTTCAACTATCCACACCCATGAGTAGCTCTGTAGGCATTTCCTCTGGCTATCGGTCTCTACCTTTGGCTTCCCTAATTTACCAAACTTTTCTTTGATCTCCCTAAACTCTTCTCTTTTCTCACCTTCTTCTATTTCCTTCATATCTCATTGGGCTCTTTATATCTTTTTCAGACTTGACACAATAATGTTTAGTCCATATCTAACCTAAAGATCAGGGTGCGAATCTTTTGTAGTATAGAATTTATACTATAGGATAACATCCTACCATCGATTGGATCCATGTATATTATTTTTGATCTAATGGTTCTAATAAAATCAGTCACTTAAAGCTTCTAATGACATCACCTCAATCCTTCATAACAACTCTTCTTCCCCTAGATCCTGTTCTATTCACGTTCCTCTTCTCTCTCCTCAAATTCTCTCTCCTACACTCTCAATCCTCTTCTCCATCCTCATCAGCTACTACTCCACCTTAATAGTCGTATCATTGTCTCCTATAATGATGCTAGTGCTAACTTCTCCCATGTCATTGCTCATCCCTCATCCTCCTCCTCTTTTCTACCTTATTTGATGTCCCACCACCTATTAAATCATTGTTCTCCTTCAACAATGTCGTTAGCTATTAGGGCTACTTATGGCCTCTCATAACCTTCCAGGTCACCAAGCTTGGCAATATTGGGAATGGATCATCTGTGGTACTCAAAAAGTACCGCAAGATGCTGTGCATGGTTGGGCATCATCCATCACGAGATGGATGGTCAGCGTGCTCATGCACGCGCATTAAAATTCTATAAAGAAAGAGATTTATAAATTCCAAGGATATTTGAACAGTTTGGACAAAGTGCGTACAATCGTCCATCTTATGATGGACGTCGTCCAACATGCACAGCACCCTATGTTACTTTTTGAGTACTGCAGAGGATCCAATTTTGACGATGTTGCTATCTTCATTAGGTGCATCGTCAATCATGCTTTTGTCGATAGCATCTTCTTTTAGAACTTCTTCAAGATATGGGTTATGCTTTGTTGTGGTGGTGCTCAGCCACCAAACTTTCACTAGAACTTCTTAGGCAACTCTATAATGGTGCTTCAATTTATGGACGATTCTAGACCAAACGTAAGTTTTTCACTCAGTGCTCTACTACAGAAGTGAATCATCTACTTCAGTCAGATAGCAAACTGAGATCTCAATCTGAGGGCTATCACTAGACCTATGATTCAATTATCAAAATATATGGAAAACAGATTTACAACCCAAGAAAGCAACAATAATGGCCACAACATAAGAGGAAGAGATCTCGTTGGCTTAGATCTTCAATGACATGATGGTGAAGGTGGCAAATGATGATGGCAAACGATTGTGGTGCCTCCTTTGTGAACAATATTAAGAGAGAAAGATAGAAGGAGAAGAGAGAGGCAAAAAGATCTATTTAGACTTTTAATTGAGAAAAATGGGATCGAAATCCACTCGATCTTTCATGCTATAAAAGATTTATTATCATGCTTTTGATCTAAGATTTGTGAGTCAGGAGTCGCAGTAACTGCCGCATATTCATGGAGAACTCTCTTCACAAATATGTAAGACATTCCACACATAATATCAATACATCATAATAGAATTAATAATAAATTAAATCTAAAATTTAACTAGCTAAAATCAATTTTAATCTCTTACAAAATTTCAAGAGTTCTTCTCTCCCTTCATTTCTTACGTTGCTCTTCTTCATCAAAGATGTTGAAGTCCAAAAGTAAGGAGGTTGATAACATCCATCACCCACGCATTATTCCTCGTTGGGTGATGGGGTTGGTGGAGGAAAAGGGTATCGAACTATGTTTCATCATATCCAAAAAGCTTATCAAGACTGATCTGGATCGTAGGCAGAACTGCCTCCTCATCCTCACCGACTACATCCATGGCCATCTCATCCCTTTCCTCTTCAATGAGTAGAAGGCCACCACCAGCCTTCTTGACAATGAGACATAGTGCAAGAAGTTGAGTAGCAGAGTCGAGGAGTCCAAGAAAGTGAAGCTGATTGAGTTTGAAGGTAGAGTTGAAGAATAAGCTGTCAGAGAGGCTGCCATAGAGAAGAAGGAGGTTAGGAGAAAGCACGAAGGGCTACTTATCTCAATGCATGTGGGAGCTAACAAATGGAAGGCGCATGTAATCATGACCCATTGAAACTCCTCTAATGACGCCATCCTCAAGGGTGGTGAATACTCCAGATACCTCACCAAGTGGAGTGGCACCAAGGTGGGCGAAGAGCTGTAGGTGTGAGGATTAAGGGAAAGAGGAATGGAAAGTCCATGCTTCATGCTCCATAGTAAGGAGAGTAATTGAGTGGGTTAGAGTGTCTTTCTTCTCCTTCATGGTTGCTTAGAAAATCAATAGCTTGTCTGTCAAAGGGTGGACGCTGTGTTTACATATATATTGTTGAATCTTTTTCGATTCTTCTTTTATAGATAGGATTGCTTTTCTTGGATTTAAAGGATTTGTTAATATTTCATGTGCAAAGAAAAAAGTTTTCAGATTATTTTATTGGTTGGTGATGAGTTGAACATGTTAGATATTTCGATCAGGATGATTAATCAGCCCCATTTTAGCGATCATCTTCTTTAGTTGGGTCTCCTCGATAGGCACCCAGGTTGTCGCGATTAATGGTCCATTAGCTAGATAGGCCTCCTTGCATTGAACCTCCTCCTCATTGGTGGTCATCACTTTTTATAATACCATTATATGTGTGCATTGGTGGTGTTGATGCCTAATATAGTTGTAGTTAAAGAAGAGCTCCAGTAGATGCTCATAGGGGAAGGCTTGCTAGATATTTCTTCCTTCAATCAAAATATTGATCCTTAGCCTTAATCGCTTGGTAATGTCCACTTGGATACTAGGCTCTTGATCCAATAACTTCAACAAAATCGTTCTCTTTCCTCAACTACCCACACCCATGAGCAGCTCCTTAGGCTCTTCTTCTAGCTATCAATCTCCATCTTTGGCTTCTCCTAACTCACTAAGCTCTTCTTTAGTCTCTTTGAACTTTTCTCGTTTCTCACTAATCTCTTCCCCTATTCCTTTCATATCTCATTGGGCTCTTTATATCTTTTTCAAGCTTGACACAACAGTATTTAGTCCCTATCTAAGCTAAAAATCAAAGGTGTGGATCTTCTGTAGTACAGAAATTACACTATAGGGCACCATGCTACCATCGATCGGATCCATGTATATTATTTTTGATCTAATAGTTCTGATAAAATCAATCACTTAAACCTTCTAATGACATCACCTCAACCCTTCCTTCATAACAACTCTTGTTGCCTTAGCCGCTATGTCATTTGCTCCCCTCTTCTCCCTCCTCAAATCCTCTCTCCTGCACCCTCACTGGCTACCACTCCACCCTCCTTGGTAATCACATTATCATCTCCTATAATGATGCTAGTGCTGACTTCTGCCATGTCATCACCCATCTCTCATCCTCCCCTCCTCCTTCCCACCTCATTTGATATCCCACTACCCATCAAGTCGTTAATCCCCTTCAACATTGTTGTTAGCTATTAGGGCCACTTTTGACCTCTCACAGCCTTCTTGGTCACAAGCTTGGGGATATTGCCATCTTCATCTTGTGCGTGGTCAACTATGCCTTTGTCGATAGCATCTTCTTTTAGAATTTTTTTAAGACATGGGTTGTACTTTACTGTGGCGGTGCCCCTTAGCTATCGAACATTTGTTGGAACTTCTTTGGCAACTCTACAATATGGTGCTCTAATTTGTAGATGATGTCAAACCAAATATAAATTTTTCTCTCAATACTCTACTACGGGAGTAAATCATCCACTTCACTCAGGAAGCAAATCAAAATCTCAATATAAGAGCTAGCACTAGGTCCATGATTCAATTGTCAAAATATATGGGAAGCATATCCACAACCCCAAGAAAGCAATAATAGTGGCCACAACAGAGATGGAGGAGGTCTCCTTGGCTTAGACATGGTGGTGAAAGTGGTGAATGATGATGACAAACAGTTGTGGTGCCTCCTTTGCGAACAACATTGAGAGAGGAAGATTGCAGGAGAAGAGAGAGGAGAAAAGATCCTCTTAGACTTTCATTGAGAAAATAGGATCGGATCCACTCGATTTTTATGCAATAGAAGAGTTATTATCATGCTCCTGATCCAAGATTTGTAAGTCAGGGGTCACAGCAAATGCCGCATCTCATGGAGAACATCTCCACAAGCATACAAGGCATTCCAAACATGATAATAATGCATCACAGTAGAATTAATAATAAATTAAACTCAAAATTTAACAAACTAAAATCAACTTTAATCTCTCATAAAATTTTAATAATATTTACAATATCTTACATCAATTAAACCTCAAATAACAATCCTGTAAAATATAATAATAAATCTATATCTAAACTTGGTTGATACTATCGACTCTAGCCTCTAAACTTACTTTCAAAGTAGTATCTATACTTATAATTAAGAATCTAAATATAAAAAGAAAGGAGAAGTAATGAGCTCGATAGTCCAGTAAGTAATGAATATCTTAACTGGATATTTTAGATATTATCATAAGATATAATATTTAAAAATATTATCATGAATAAACATGTGAATGTATTCTATGCTAATTAATATAAATAATTTTTTTAAAAATATTTATATATATATATATAATTATAAATCTAATTCAAAAAAATCAAATATAACTTAATAGCCTTTGACTATGGCTATACTTATACTCTGTGGTTGGACTTAGGGACGGCTCAACACATATGGAGGCCTAAAGCTAAGTACTAAAATAATTTTTTTTTTATATTAAAGTTCTAGTTTTGAAGGAAATAGAGAGATATATATTTTAATTACAAAGACAACCCATCCTACTTTACCAAAGGAGGAAGGTATGTTGGATAGCATCTATACTCAAGCAAAGTCACAATTTTTTTCAGTATGATTTTTTTTCTCATCTTTCAAATAGAAAAGTAAATTATAGGTAATTCATATTAAATTACAATACTATTAGGATAAAGACTGGTATATATACATCGCAAACATCAAAAAATGACATCAAAGCAATAAATGAAAGATTTTATCTCCTAAGGATTAGGGTTCCATCTAAAGAGTTTTCTTTTATTTCTTAATTCCTATCTTATTTTATTTGTCTAATAAATGCTAAGAATTGCAATTTGTATTAAGCCAATATCCTAATTACTTAATAGTCTCTTGGTGATTAATTCAAATAGGAAATGATCTTGCATATATATGTTATAAACCATAGCACAGACTATTTAAAGTTGATCATGCAATTACCCATTGCTTTTTGAGAGATATTTTTAAATCATCCAAAATTTATTGTATCCACAGCCACATCATTCGTTAGATAAATTTTTTAGATGAGGTGGCAGCAAGCCTGATAATCCCAGATCAGACACATCCAATTTTGCATGTGAAGAGCGGGGACATATAATAATGCATCATGAACCCAGGGTTTAGCCACATGGCAATGTTGACATCATACATACAAAGCCAACCATAATGCAATCTTATTTATATTGCACCAATAAGGGTGAGAATAAAAGAATGAAAGAAAAAGAAAATATAGAGGAGAGACAAATGCTTACATGAAACTTGGCTGGTTCCAAAACATCCACAACCACATCATTTGTTAGATAAATTTTCTAGATGAGGGGGCAGCAAGCTTGATAACCCCAGATCAGACATATACAATTTTGCATGTGAAGAGCGGGACATATAATAATGCATCATGAACCCAGAGTTTAGCCACATGGCAATGTTGACATCGTACATATAAAGCCAACCATAATGTAATCTTATTTATATTGCACCAATAAGGGTGAGAAATAAAAGAATGGAAGAAAAAGAAAATGCAGAGGAGAGACAAATGCTTACATGAAACTTGGTTGGTTCCAAAACATAAAGAAAATAAATTGCAATCTAAACAGGTCACAAGTAGTTGAGCAGAAAAACTATTATGTAAACATATTTTCATATAAATTAATATATTTAAATATATTAAAAATAGCATTATGTATGCATGGGTACCTATTTAAAGACTGTCTATAAAGACAGACCCCTTCGAAAGATCATGCTGTGATTAGGAAAGAGCTGATGGAGAATAAGAATTCAGGGATGAATTGCAAAAAAATTAAGAATAATTTTTTTTGAAAATCGAATGTATCGAGTAACCATTAGCACTAGCTTATAAGTTGAACCAAAAGTAACCCAAAAAATTAGTAAATTTTAGAAAAACTTTTTGAATATGTACTTATAATGACATATTAACTCACTGCTACCAATAGAAACTTACTTATGTGATTTTCCAAGCTAAAGTCTAGTTTCATAAGTTGTTTTCTCCCCTCTTCACTTCTTTCTTCCAAATTAGAGCCGTATTCTAAGAAGAAAAAGAGAAAAGAAGTCAAAACCAAACCAAGAGCTTGAGCATTTTCCCATACCATGGCCTGAGCTCAGCCTTTCTTCCCATAAAGCAAGTCAAAAATTCAACTTTTTTTTCCTATCCCACACATGAAATAGAGCTTATCTCAATCTAGTATAAAAGAACTAGAATTCAACTCGTGCAACCACAGAACCTAGAAAAGAGACACAAAGTTAGATGAAATGAAGTTGTTGACTTACATGATGCGGTTTGTGTTAGATGTGTACCCGAGAAGTCGATTATTGATAGACACATTATGTATTTCCAAAGCTTATTCTTGTACTTGTAAAATTTTATTATTAATTAAAAATATTTTTATTTTCAATCATGTTTATATGTCCATAATTTATCCTAAAAATTAATAATGATAATATTGTATATTCTCAAGATTTTGAGAATTTGAGACATATATTATTAGTGGTTAGTTTTTAAATACTTTCGATCGTAAGATCATCATGGAGGACAGTGACCAATCTATTTAAGATCGATGCACAGATCATCTTGCTTATGGGTAGATGAGTCTCGAGTCTACGGTGTAGTGATACTGGGGTGAGAGTGCAGGTAGTTGTTAGAGAATAACTTGTATTGAGCGTGGCCAATACGAAAAATCACTTGGATGTCTACTCACTCATCAGTGATCTTTTCGATGCTGCAGTAGTACGAGTTATCTTTTGACCTACGGTGTCATTGTCTATTCACAGCGAGACTACTGAGTTTGACTGTATATTCTCTTAGTTCCTAGCCATTCAGATTTTTATTGTGTATGTTGGCTATAATAGGTTCAAATTCGCTATTAGAGTATGATGTACCTAGATAGAATCTATAGACCTTGATAGAAAAGGAGTAGTCTTATGCGATTAGCAAAATCAGTTCAAAAAATTTTCAGCCGAAGCAAGTATGAATACTGAAAAAGAGTTTTCACGAAATTCACAAGTGAACTCGAGTCGAGCCAATCTTACATATGACTGATGATGGAATTTGATGTGTTCTCCATGACCTTCGTCAAGTCGGGACTCATGATAGAAGGATTTAATCACATGGCAACTGCACCTAGGGGTTCATATTTTTCTGTTCTGCTAGGTTGCCACTACATACTGCTAGGCATCACTGGTGGATTGTGAGAACTCACTAGGATTATTTTTGGATCAACAATCTTTGATGGGGTAAGTTAGAATTATTCTGATCTATAAAAAAATTTTTTGATGATACTGTGATGGAGATCATGGTATGTCTCACTACCAAGTAGAATAGAATCTGAGAGATCACTGACAAAAGGAGTTTGACCCGATCAATGGCTTAGATCAAATTTGAATTATCAATTTGATAGATGGTTTGAATTTAGAAACTACTAATTTGTAAGTATTACAGATTCAGTAACTGCTAATTATTAGCATAGGAACTTAATTGTAAATATTGTGATTTAATTGAGACTGATTAAATTATGAATCAAATTTTAATTAATTTTAATTAAATTAAATTTAATTAAGTTTGATTTAATTTAATACTAATTGGGTCTAATTATCTAAATCAGATTTGAATTTCAAGTCTGATTGGATCAAGTTTGACAGTCTTTCGAATTTGATTTGATTTGGACTGAATTTGAACTCGATTAGGATCCAACTTGAACCAAATTGACCCTAACCCTTAGAGTCTAGATTTTTTAGGCTTCTCTTTCTATTTGGCTGATCAGAAATAGGGAGGAGCGATGAAAAATCTCGTTGCGTCTCTTTGGCGCATGCGTGGGAGGATAGAAATGAGGCGCCACATCATTCCTTTGTTAGTTTGAATTCCTATCTTGATAGGAATAAGGCTAACTAATTTTAAACTGATCCTAATCTGATTAGAATCAATTATTGGTATGGAAGAGGACTCAATTTTGTGCGACAAATATTTAAAGGGTTTTGATTTTGGCGTGGAAACATAGATGCATGTTTCGTGCGCCAACTACCTTGCCGCTTCCTTCATTCTCCACGCCAACTCCTCTTTCGCTCTCCTTTCCATGTCTATTCCACTTCAGATCAGATCTAAGAGAGAGCCTAAAGAGAGAGAAAAAAAATTAATTTTTTTTTTATTTTTCTTGATGGTTAGGATCAATCTCCTAGGTCCTATATAGGGCTGCTTCAAGTGATATCAAGTAAATCAGCCTGATTCAAGCCGAAGAATGAAGCCTACAAGGGAGCTAGCACCCCGAAGGTTTCAGAGTTCTAATTGAGATATTTCTATGTGGATATCGGTAGAGGTCGGATGCTTGTGCGGCTACGACAGCAACCCCAGCCATCTGTAGTATCCAATTCGACGAAGGAGGAGGAAAAAACGATCAGGTATACCTTCTTCTTGCTATTTCTGATTTTAGATCTATGTTCATAAATTTATTTATACATATTAGACAATCATAGACTTAATTATGATTTAGAATTAGCATACTTAGATTATATTAAAAATTTTAAAATCTGCTTCCGCTATGGTTACCGTAATCGTATAGATCTATGCATGCAAATTAGCCTGTTTTCTAACAGTTCGGATGGTTCCGATTGGATTTTCTATTTGCGCACATATGCATCTATCTGTGTGCATGTGTAAGAGAGAGATGGAGAAGAGAAGGGGGAGGACAAGAAGAAGAAGAAGAAGAAGAAGAAGAAGAAGAAGAAGAAGAATGGAGGAGGACGGTGGCACCACCAGCAGCCAGCCTTCCTCCTCCAACTGCGGTGGGCAAGGGAGGGAGGAAGGGAGGGAGAGAAAAGAGGGTTACCTTTATTGGCCAACATCTGTCCAATGCTTTTGAGGAATAAGCCTTGCTGCAGTGCAGCCGTTCATCTTCTCACGAGTGGATGCGATGGACATGGATGGCTAAGGCTTGCTAGTAGGGGGTGGCGGGGGCTCAGGGGCCTAAAGTAAAGGGGGGCCTAAAGCAAGGGCTTTGGTCACCTTATCCTTCAGCTGGCCCTGGTTGGCCTAGAGCTCAATAATAATCAGTACATCAACACATAACCCTCATTGATAGGGTTCGTTAAATACCAATATATAATCCCTATTATCAGAATCCACTAATCCCAATGCCTAATCTTTATTGATAGGATACACTGAATACCAATACAAAACCCCTATTGGTAGGGTCTACTGAATACTAATCCATAATCGTCATTAGCAGGATCCACTGAATATAGTTAAGCTGAGAGTTCAAATCCAATGCATAAATAAAAATATCTTTACAAGATAACACATATGTCATAATTAGAGTCAATGTATGCATATTCTATAATAAATCAATAAATCATAATATTTTAAAAATTTTAAATTTACAAATCACTCTTCATTGAAATAGAGTTTTATAAATCATGCATAATTCAAAGGCTAATTATTTATTTTCAAAATAAATTATGAAATATTTCGTAAGTATAGTTCATTACTTACTTCTGCAGAAATAATGAATGGATAGATTCAATTAATTCTGAGAGGATCCATCAGAACGTATTATTTAAAATATATTTAATCAAAATTTAACTATTAATATTTTAAAATAAAAATTTTAAGTTTCAATATCCTCATAAGATTTGCAAAGTAATAGTATCCAACAATTCGATCGGTCTAGTTAAGATAATTTTATCTGATTATTGTTAGACTATCGATACAAATAGTTCAATAGAAATTGGAGATGATCAAATCTAGTAGTACCCGATATGAGTCAAAGTAGAGGCCAGTAATACTATTAGAGATCAATTTGATTAAGTAGCTTTATCTAATCATGGTCACTTAAAATATAACTACTAAAATATATCAATAAAGATCAGATCTTGTGATGCTTGATAAAGATTTAGATGTTGCGAACATGTTGACTAATCAATAGAATGGTTCAAAGTCCGTCCACGGATGTCAAATCAGATTCAAAGCAATAAGATTCAGGATCTTTTATTGGATTCATAAAGTAGGTACAGAGAGAATAATAGAGAAGAAAGAAAAACTAAGAGAATAGAACAACGTTGACTAGGCGATGGTGTTGATGGCCTGAATCAATCTCCAATCAGAACAATTTCATTAGTATAGGTGACTCATTAGCAATCAAAGATAACTAAAATCTAACAGTCCAGCAATATCTAAGGTGGAGGCCTACACATTGTTCGATGATCATAGATTGAAATTCTTTCACTGGGGTCGATCAAGATCATTAAAATTTTTTTTGAATATCCAGGAAACCTCCCAAGTAAGAACTAATCTAGAGAGAGAAATTTTTAGCGAGAGAATGTGAGATTTCTAGAGAGAGAGAAATTGGTAAGATAGAGGAGAGAGGGGAGAGAGAGGAACTCTTTCTTTTTTTTTATTTTTCTTTTATTTTTCTTTCTTTTCCTTTTTTTTCTCTTCTTCCTTCTCTAGTTCTTAATAGAACATGGGACCTTTTTTGGCTTGTTTTTTCTCGGAATACATGACCTCTCACCGGCAGTGGCTGTGGTTGGCGGTGGCTGGAGCCATGATGGTATTGTCGAAAGTTCAGCCATCGATGATCGTCCATGAAGAATGACCAGAAGATAACCAAAAGGAGGGTCCCACGAAGGCTCCTTGTTCCATCATTTTTGGGACCGAGACCACTCACCAGTAGCTGGAGCCTCGATGTAGGCTAGTAGCTAATGCAAGATGCCAGAGGCTTCAACGACGAAGGCCGACTACAACAACAATTGAAAAATAGAAAAATAGGGCTGATTATTAGATCTAAAATAGGAGATTTTTTTATCTTAATTTTTTGATGAAATCGACGGCTAGCGACGTTGCCTGAAGCTAAGAAAAGAAAGAGAAGAGAGAGAGGAAGGAAGGCTAGGGCTTATCTTGGGCTCCGGTGAGCTCTCCAACTCTAATTTTCAATGGGCATGGTAAAAGGACATGACGAACTCAAAAGAAAAGAAAACTTCTTTGATGAGGATTCGACGGCCATTAATAGTGGGTTTCATAAGGGACTTGACCCCTTTAAATAGAGGTGGAGAGGGAAGGAGTTCGATTGCTCCTCAACTCTGATTTCTATTGAAAAATCAGGAGGAAGAAAACTCTCGATAGGAATAGTCTTTTTCATTGGTTTATTGTTCTATTTTTTGTTTTCTAGGGCTTCAAAGTCGTCCATATCATCTTTGGATTGTTTCTGTTTATGGCTGGACCAGGCCAGATTGTTTGGGCCCGGATATTACAGTTACGCTGGGACCCCTTTTTTTTTTGGCTGAGATGGGCTGAGGTGACACCATTAGAAACTTTAAATGATTGATTTTATCAAAACTGTTGGATCCAAAATAATGTATATGGATCTAATCGATGGTAGTGCAGCATCCTACAGTGCAAATTTCATACTGCAGAGGATCCTTGCTCAAAGATGAGGACCTTAGAAGAGGTGACATGAATTCTGGTTCAAGGTCACTGTCTAAGATCTCAAAAAAGGTCATGCAACTTTCCTGAATTCTTCCGCAGCTTGAACCATATCACATCCCATAACTGTTTCGCCTGTGAATTGTGAGGTGGCGCATCCTTTGGTTGCATTTTTTCCTTCTAGGCTTTCAGCTACCTCATCACGCTCATTCCTAGGGCAAAGACCAAACCAAAGCCGGTCTCTATCCTTTGCTGCTTTCGATCACGACCCATTTGTCCTGACCACCCCAGCACCTGGCAACGTCTTGCCCTGGGTAGACAAGGTGACAAAGATTGACAAGCAACCACCAAGAACTCAAATCAGTCCCCAGCTTTTGTAGCAGCTAGCTGACTTTACTCTGCGTGGTACTTGGATATGCCAATTCTCCACTACAGCAAACAAACCTTTTCCATACTACCAAAAAATGGAAAAACCTTTTCCTTCAATAGAAGTACCTCCACAAATGTCTCAATAGATTAGTCTAAAGTAGGTCCCTTTGCTAAAGATATCAGTACATGCCATTGCTATATTGCATCGCATCCTCTTTTTGCCAACCATTCCATGTCAATTACTTGTGTGGCATTATTGGTGAGGTAGCCAAAATTGAAGAAGCTTCCCTTAAGCATCTAAGAAAAAGATTGCTCCGCGTTACACATTTAAGCATCCATGTGATCCTTCAGAATGTCAGGTTGCATGTTCATGAGAGTGAGAATTTCCAGGAGTAGAATGGAAAATATGGTAATTAGCATGAGAAAATAGGGACATTTAGTTTGCTATTCTAGTCATATTGATGCTAAGATTTCACTACATGAATCTTACAGATGGTGAAGATGATATGCATGTGATTTGTAATTGTTTCAAGAGAAACGGATATGATGATATATTTTAGCAAGAGGGCAGGAGAAAGGTTGAGATGTCATTAAAAGAGCAAGCATTTGAGATCTCATATAGCTATGAATTCTCATGAGAAAGTAGGGACTAGTAGGGATGTCATGCTGTGCAGCCATTTTGTATCTGGAGATCAAAAATTATTTGAAAATTGATAAAAATAAATCATCCATTCTTCATAAGTGCACTTTGATTTGTTTTTGTCATGTGTAGAACTTTGTCTAAAGTGAATGGAAGATAATGGTTTCAGAGAATTTAAATAGAGCTGCACCATTTGTTTTACTTTACTGTTTGTCTTGAGTGCATGTTTGATCATAGAAGCTTAAGCAAAGAAACCGAAGTCCCATCAGTACATAAAGCACATACTGCACCACTATCATCTGGTCCGAGAGATCGTCGATCAAAGTGACATCCAGTTTCAGAAGATCGATGGAAAGAAGAACCCGATCGACCTATTTACTAAAGCCCTCAGTGCTAAGAAGTTTGAAGAACATAAAATAAAAATGGGTATACGATACTGTATTGATTGACTTTAGTCCAAGTGGAAGTTGTTGGGAACTGTGTCCCAAAGCCAATCGTTAGCCTGATGACAGTTGTGTTCATTTATATTTGTATATGAATTATTCAATAATAAAAATTATTTAATATTTTTCATCACAAATATCTACATCTTTAATATGAACTCTTGTGTTGTGATGAAATCCTTAGGACTAATTTAAATAGAGAAAATAGTCCTTAAACTTATTCGCAACCAAATGATACGTTATTACTAGGACGATAATGTCATGCTGTTAGTGCTGTCATAGTATAACAGGACCAGATCATCCAGGAAGGGTACCACTCCGAGCTCGCCTATGAACTTGCACAACTATACACCTTCTTTCGCATCATCGGATGCCGCGATGCATTCCATCTCACACACTGAGTCAGCCACGATGTGCTACTTGAAATTTTTCTAGCAGATTATTCCATCGTTCAAGGTAAACACAAAATCCAACATACTCTTGTTGTCGTCATAATCTGATTGAAAATTGGAGTCCATAAACCCTATAAGTTTCAAATTAGATTCTCCATAAACGAGCCACTGATCCTTGGTATTCTTAAATACTTAAGGATAGTTTCTACAACCTTCCAATGGTTCTTCCTCGAATCAGATTGGTATTTACTCACCACCTCTAGTGAGTATACTATGTCTGGTCTTGTACATGTCATAGCGTATATTATAGAATCTACTGTTGAAGCATATGGAATCTTACTCATATATTTTCTCTCTTGAGGAGTTGTCGGACAGTCTTTCTTTGAGAGAGTAATTCCATGGTCTATCGGAAGATATCTTTTCTTGAAATTTTTCATGCTGAACCATTTCAGCACAGTGTCGATGTACATGGACTGGGATAATCTGAGCATCCTCTTCGATCTATCTCTATAGATCTTCATCCTCAGGATGTAAGATGATTCTCTCAAGTCCTTCATGGAGAATTGAGATGATAACCAAACTTTTATTTTTTGTAATGCGGAGATGTCATTCTTGATTAAAAAAATATCATTAACATACAGAACAAGAAATACTACTATAGAATTATTAATCCATTTGTAGATACAGAATTCTTCTCCGTTCCTAATGAAGCCATACGTTCTGATCACTTTATCAAAATGCATGTTCTAACTCCTGCTTGTCTATTTCAATCTATAAATGAATCTCTGAAGCTTATACACTTTAGACTCGTCTGTGGATATGAAATCTTTAGATTGTATCATATACACCTCTTTTTTTAGCTCATCATTCAGGAAAGTTATTTTCACATCATTTGCTAGATTTCATAGTCCAGATGTACTGTTATCACAAACATAATTTGAATAGACTTGAGCATTGCCATAGAAGAGAATATCTCATTATAGTCAATACCATAATGTTGACGATACTTCTTGATAACTAGATGGATTTTATAGGTCTCTACCTTCTTGTCTACATCTCTTTTCCTCTTGAAGATCCACTTACACCCCATGGATTTTGTCCCTTCAAGTGGATTAACTAATATCCACACATCATTGATCTTCATGGACTCTATTTCGAATTTCATGGCTTCAAGCCATTTATTAGATTTGGACCTCTGTATTACTTCCATATAGGAGATCGGATCCTCATTGTTCACATCAAGTTCAATAGGATCCCCGTTCTGAATTAAAAAACTGTAGTATGTATCCGGTTGGTGTGATACTTTATCGAATCTTCTTAATGGTGCATCTACAATAGATTTCAGATTTAATCCAATAAAATTCGATTTTATGGGTTCACTAGATTGTGTCGGTTCTTCTACTCATCGAATTTCATCAAGCTCAACTTTAGGGGCACTAATTCCTTTACTAAAGATTTTTTTTTAAAAGTATGCTTTATTACTGATGAACATTTGTTGTTCATCAGTAAGGTAGAAGTAATACCTCTTAGTTTTTTTCGGGTACCCTATGAAGATACACTTGTCAGATCTAGGTCCGAGTTTGTCTATTTTCAAATTTTTGAAATAAGCTAGACACCCCAAATTCTAAGATGTGAGAGTACTGGTTTATGTCCAGTCCATATCTCATATGATGTTTTATTCGCAGACTTACTCAGAACCCTGTTAAGTATATAGCAAGCTGACTCGAGTGCATATCCCTAAAAAGAGATCGATAGATTAAAAAAATTCATCATGGATTGAACCATGTCTAATAGGATTCGATTCTTTCTTTTTGAGACATCATTGTGCCATGGCCTTCCAAGAAGGGTCTAATATGAGATAATCTTATTCTCTTCTAGATATATTAGAAACTCATTGGAAAGGTATTCACCCTCTCAATCAGATCAAAGAGTTTTAATACTCTTCTTAGTTTATTTCTCTAGCTCACTATGGAACCATTTGAATATTTCAAATGATTCAGACTTGTAATTCATCAAGTAAACATACTTATAGCTAGATGATCATCTATGAACGTAATGAAGTAGTGATATCCATCTCTGGCACTTGTAATTATAGGTCCACATACATCAGTATGTACAAGACCTAGAAGCTTATTGGCTCTTTCATCTTTTTCAGTAAAAGATAACTTGATCATCTTTTTAACTAAACAAGACTTATAAGTTGTCAATGATTCATAATCATTATCCTTAAGGATTTTCTTTTGGATTAACCTGTTCATCCCGCTCTTGTTAATATGACCTAGCCTACAATGCCAAAGGTAGTCATCCGAGACATCATCTATCCTAGCATTTTCTCGATGTGTACATTACACTAGGCCATGATATAATATAAATTTTATTGTTTAATTATCTGTGCATTATAGTAATACCATTCAAAATAACATCATAAATTTTTTTATTGAAATCTCATAATTTTCTTATGGTCAGAAGGCCTACAGAAATTATATTCAATAAGAAACTAGGATAAAAAATGATAATCACTAAGAATAATGATATGAGAATTGAATACAAGTTTGATGATTCTTAAAGCTAGAATTAGAACTGATTTTTTATCTCTAATATTCAGGAATCTCTCACCATCTTCAAATCTCCTACTAACTTGAAGTCCCTGTAACGAATTACAAATATTAATAGGACTACCAATATCTAATACCTAGGTCATTGTATCACAAATAGAGAAGTTGCAAGGTGTTATCATATAATTACCTTATCCAGCAACCGATTGCTTTTTCTTCTTTGGTCTATTCAGATCAAGAGAAGGAATATATTGAGGATAGTTTCTCTTTCAATGATTCTACTTCTTACAATAAAAGCACTCTGTCTGACTCTAGTTGGACTTGAACTTAGACTTCTTGGTTTGATCCCCAGTACTTGACACCTTTTTATTCTTTTTCTTCTTCTCTTTCTTAAAGGCACGACTCTCGCCTGGAGAAGATCCTCCCCTTATGTTCACCATCTCCTTGTGGAGTTGGTGATCCTTCTCAAAAGTTTGCAGCAACCCTAACAGACCAAGTAGTTCACTATAGGCTTCCTCATTCGATAATGACTGAGAAATAGTAGATAGAACTTCGATAGGGAATTCAAGATTGCATCCTTTCCAAGCTACTTATGCAAGGAAATGCTAAGCTTGCTCAGGCATTCGATTTATTCAATCATGTATAATACATATCGTTGATCGATGCCCATCCCTCATCTTGACATTGAAAATGGCATAACTGATCTTGTGCCGCTCAATATCATTGAGAGTGTGAAAAAACTCATTCAACACTTTGAGCATATCTTCTGACTGAGCTTCCTCAAATTTATGGTTGAACTCATCGTTCATGGCCGTCCGTATAATACAACGCACCGTGGTGCGATCGTTGAGCCACTTCAAGTAAGTATCTCAAATCGCACCGCGAGCGTTAGGAGCAGGCTTCTCAAGTGTTAGATCTGTCAGCACATACAAAATTCGCTCGTGCTTTAAGGCTATCTTTATTTTTTGATACTAGCTATCGAAATTAGGTCCCGTCAGTTTATCACTGTCTAACAGTGATCGGAGCGATAAGTTGGTGGCCATAACTGTATAAAAGAAAAATAAAAAATCTAATTAGTATATGAATTAATTGAGCCTAAAGATATGGACTTTAGTCTACAGGTTCTCCCACTATTTTGTACGAATTCGTGGCCTCTACCTCTAACTCAAGGAATTATCCTAATTTCATAGTGGGTACTAGAATATACATAGACTATACATGAGCTCGAGTAGGTTCTCAATCAATTGCTTCATCAAATAATTTTTAGTAATTAATTTTGTCTCAGATTCCTAATAGTAGACTTTGGTTTCCACTGAAAAGTCCGGTTAGGTCTAACCATTAATATGATGATATTTAAGAATCTAACTACCAAATAATCAGGTCCCACTTTGATCGATCATCCTGACCACCTACAAGAAAGACTCAACTGAAACATCATATTATGAATGATAATTCTAATAGTATATGAGCATCAGGCCTTTGAGCTGTTCAATGAACATCCAACTAATGGATCCATTATCATCCAACTTAATGGGAGGCTATGATGTAGTCATTCTCATAACTTACTCATTTTATGAATTTAGTAATTTAGAAGATTTGATTGAGATATTAAAGAGAAGAAATTAAACTTGACCATCTAATCATAATCCTCCTACTAACTTCACCAAGTTAGATCATGGAAGATTAGTTTCAAGCCGATCCTGGCACCTAAATCAATCATACTGATTAACCTATGTAGCATGGGTTTAGCATAAGTCAATGAGCAACCAAATCAAAAGCTGATTGATCACATTGACCAGATAAATGAGATCGATGAGAGAGATATGCCATTAACTCACTATAGACTCAATCTATGTGAGTAGGTCCCAATTAATGACCATTGGTCAAAACTGTCAAACTTATCTTGGACTCCAATTGATTAATCAGATTCAATTTGGTTTGCCTAAAGACGGGCTCTACCATCAAGCCATAATCGAGGTCCATCTTGATCTAATCAAAGACATGAACTTTGACAAACTATAATTATTGTAATGGTTCTAAAGAAATTTTGATTTAATCTAGTTCAACTTTTGATCAGATTTAATCAATTTTTCTAATTAGTCCATATTTTATTTGATTCTAACTTTAGGTCTAATCCAATTCAGAGAATCTGATCAAGCAAACCCATATCTTCTTCATATTTTATGAAAGTGTCATTAGATCTTTAATTCACAATTTTAGATCCAATTAGTTCTATACTTAATTCTTAATTAAGTCTCAATTTAACATGGGTTTAGATTAAATTTTGAAATAATTTCAATTTTTGTAAATTTTTTACTCGAATTCATGCAAAATTTTTATCTTTAAAAATTGGATCGGCTCAGTTTTAGATTGAGCCGGCTCATAACAGTAGATCGATCAAGTCTGATACTTGGTCGGCTAACTGTAAGTGAACAGTAACAGTTACTGTTTGGGCTCGTGCAACTGGGTCGGCCCAGTCAGCACTGAGCCGACTATCCCATGGAATGGGTCGACCCAGTTTATAACTGAGTAGGCTCAGTTCGCGTGCCGATAAATTTTTTAGAGTTTCAACAAATGAAAATTTTGCACAATCTGAAATAAAATCAATTATAAACTAGTTTTTAGATCATATTCAAAACTTTTATGATTCTATATTTTATTTTTCTTGATTAAAATAATTTTAATCCTTTAGATTAGATAATTTACTTTTCATCTATTTTATATCACATATAATCAAAACCTAAGATTTCAAAAATTAGGGTTTTGTAAAAAAATAAGTTTTGGACCTTTCACATTTCATCTTCATAAGCAAACAGCACCCCTACATGCTATAAGAGACCCTTATAGAATGTGAGGAGAGGGTCATAAAATCTTACTTTCTCCTATGATCGGATAGCCAAGAATGCTCAACTAGGACTAGCAAAATATGACCCGACCTGCCAACCCGACCCGTATTCAACCCGCTATAAACAGATTTGAGTTTAGGCTAAACAGATTTGGGTCATAAACTGATCGACCCGTTTAACCCATTTAATAAATGGGTCGGATATGAGTTTTAGATATCTAACCCGTTTAACCCATTTAATATTTAGGTTGGATTAAGTCAGATAACCTATTTAATATGTTTAACCTGTTTAACTTATTTCTGATCCATTTAATCCGACCTATTTAACCTGTTTAACCTATTTAAGAGTCGTTTAATCTATTTAAAACCTGTTTAACCTATTTCTGATCCATTTAACTTGATCCATTTAACCTGTTTAACCCATTTAATCTAATTTAACCTATTTAATAAATGAGTTAAATAGATCAGGTCGGATTATCTGTTTAATAAATAGGTCGGATTCAGATTTAAATTTTTAATCCATTTAATAAATAGGTCAGATTTGGGTTGACCATTTTCTGATCCGACCCATTTATGATCGATCTGATCCATTTGCCACCCCTATGCTCAACCCAATTACTTGGCTAATAGGCTTCTAATCTAATCATATCACACATGAAAAATTTAGATCTAATCTAAATCATGTCAGTTCTTATCATAATTAGATCATGCTGCAATCAAAATCAAAATTTTAATGCTATATGAATACACAAATATGTTATAATAGAACCTGACTCTCATACCACTATTAAAAAATCGGCAGGAGCTATTTTTAAAAATTTTTATGAAGTAAAAAATTATATTAAACAATTTCAATCTATACTACATGCTTAAGATCTAATCTTAATGCCTATCCTAGGATCTATAATATGATATAATACATGTACATGATTTGAAAATGAAATCTGCACATATGACATATCATGTAATCATAAATTTAATCTATGCATCAATCAAGTTCATAACTTGATACCTTTGCATGGGTAGAAGGACTCCGCATCTGAAATTCATGGACTTGAAGTTTGCTCACCACTGTACAAGATGTCTGATCTTTATAGGTGATTCATTTGAAGTCTTGTGCTGATCTATCATCCTGAGAGTGCTAGCCTGCGTAACGACTTTTGGATGACTGATCTATCTTTCATCTTCAGACAACCTGGACTCCTCCAAATTTGAAGAAGGATTAGGAGTAATATGTGTATTAAGAAATGTGTCCCAAAGTAAATCGTCAGTCTGTTGATGATTGTGCTTACTATTGTAATTGTATATGAATTATCATTAATAGAAGTTATATAGCTTTTTCATTACATTTTGTGTTAGAAAAATGGGTAGACAGCATGTGTAGATTTCAAAATTTTGAAATATAAAGTAAAAAATAAAACCTATTAAACCCTTTAACTCCACATGCAAGAGATCAAATCTAATCCTATCCAAACCTGAGAGAAAACACATATATACAATTTAAAGTTTTGAAATAAATATAAGATTAGATCTCATTATCTTTGTGCAGTTGATATTCACTACTTTTGATGATCACGAATTTGTAGATGCTCGAGCCGCACATGTATCCGACCTTTATGGATATCTATCGGGATCAATCTTGAATTGATTTCTCCATATAGAAGACTCTTCTTTCCAAAAAGAATCTTAGCCTTGAGCTCTTTGATCAATACTTTGATCTGGACTGTGGGATTAACTCCTTGATCAGCAGCTTTTTTTTTCTTCTCTCGATCTTCACTCTTGAAGACAAAGCATCACCTCTTGACATGTGAAAAAAGGGGATGCCCTACTCTTGGGCATGGAAGAGAAAAGAGGGAGGAGAGAAGGTATGGAGAAGGGAGAGAGAGAGATTTTTCATCAAAAATTAATTAGCTAGAAACTCTAGAGACATACCCTTTATATAGGCACTATCCAGACACATAATAAAAATCTAATTATCTTAAAAAGGTAGATCCTTATCACATAAGAATCTTCTATCTTTTTAATCTGATTTATTTCAATTAAAATTAGATATAAATGGTATATGATCAATCCCTTTAAGTAGGTACAAGAGGCCCTATCTAATACATGTCAGGTAGTTTGGTGCCCCACAATAGGGTTTCTATCCAAATAAGAATAGGGCATGGCCCCACCTCTCTCTCCTCCATGCCATGCCACATAAGAGGGGGCGGTCCCCTTTGCCATATTCTAGGATTTGGTGCCAATTTCATGCCAAAAATAATAGTAGGCACCACCTTTTCTTTCATTTATTCCTTATGCATACTTAGAGATAATTAGGAGATAAAGAAGAGATAATGTTAGGATAATTATACCAACTAATTGATTTAATCAAATCCTCTTAGACTCACAATTAAAAGTTCAATTAAATTCAAATAGATTTAGATTAGGTTCAAGATTATAGATTTGATCAAATCGAAGTTCCGAGAAGAAATAAGTTTAATCGTGTGCTAGCATAGTTCTCATAAACCTAATAGGATTTCAATAAATTCTAATCCAATTAGAACTTCATAAGCCCAATTGACAAATTCAAGATTAAATCCCTTAATATGTGACCCCATAGATTTTATTTTATCTGATAGTGAGATATATTGTGATATCTATCATAATATTATCGAAACTCTTTTCGATGGATTAGAATATATCCAATTATATCCTTCGAGGGTTATCGATCATCAAGATGACGTCCGATAAGTCTCACAATCTATCAATGATACCTAACAGTATATAGTAGCAATCTAGTAGAATGGAAGTACGAATTTTTTGGTACAGTTATCATATGATTCAGTCTTTCTATCATGAATCTCGACTTGATGAAATTTATAGAGAACTCGTTAGACTCCATCGTCAGTCATATGCTAGATTGGTTCGACTCGAATTCATTTGTGAATCCCATGAATTTTTTTTTTCAGTATTCATACTTGCTTTGGCCAAAGTCTTTCTGAACTCAATCTCACAAATCGCATAGGATTTCTTCTTTTTTATCAAGATTGATGGATTCCATCTAGATGTATCCTACTCTAAACAGTGAACCTGAACATATTGAAGTCAACATACACAGCAAGGATCTGAATGGCTAGGGACCAAAAAAATATGCAGTCAAACTCAGTATCTTTGCTGTGAATAGCCAATGACACCATAGGTCAAAGAATTATTCATGCCACTGTAGCATCGAGAAGATCACTGACGAGTGAGTCGACATCTATGTAATTCTCGTGTTGATCACGCTCAGTGTAAGTTGTTCTCTAACAACCACTCGCATCTTTATTTCAGTTTCTCTACACCACAGATCTGAGACTCATCTACCCACAAAGGAGGTGAATCGTGCATCGATCTAAAATAGATTTATCACTATCCTCCATGATGATCCTTTGATCGGGAGTATTTAGAAATTAACCACTAATTAATATATGTCTCAAATTCTTAACTCTTTAAGAATATACATAAATCATCTTTATTAATTTTTAAGATAAATCATGGATACAAGCATGATTGGAAGAAAAAAGTCTTTTATTGATAATAAAAAAATTATAAGTACAAGTTCAGATTCTAGAATTACATAATGTATCAGCCAACAATTGCTTCTAAGATACAAATCCAACAAACTCCCACTTGACCTAAAGCTAATTGTCCATATATCTAAAATTCATCTTCTCAAGGTGAGCTTCGGTCTTCTATTGGTTGAGAGGTTTGGTCAGCAGGTCTGCCTTATTTAGTGTGGAGTCGACTCTCTGCACCTCAACGAACTTCTTCTCAAGATATTCACGTATGATATGAAATCATTGCTCTATGTGCTTGGACTTCTGGTGAGATCTGAGCTCCTTAGTGAGAGCTATGGCACTGTTATTGTCGTAGTACAGTGCAATGACATCTGATAGCATCACACCCAGCTCCATAACAAACTTCTTGAATCAAAAAGCTTTCTTAGCAGCTTCAGAGACGACGATGTATTCAGCTTTCATTATCGAATCTGTAATGATCGGCCACTTGAAACTCTTCCAGCTAACCGCACCATCATTACATATGAAGATATACCTCGATGTAGACTTTCTACCATCTTCTTGGAGAGATGAATGCCATATCTAAGGAGCAAAAGATTCCTCTTGAAGTTGTTTATGCTGAATCTCTTCAGCATCTCCTCTATATACATATGCTGTGAGAGTCCTATCATTCTCTTAAATATATTTCTATAGACCTTTATACCAAGAATGTAGGAAGATTCTTCTAGGTCTTTAATTGCAAACTCTTTCAACAACCATACTTTGATCGATGTGAGTATGAAAATATCATTTTCAATCAGGAGGATGTCATCCACGTACAATACGAAGAATATGACAGTGCTCTCACTAATCTTTTTATACACACATGGCTCCTCATTTTTGATGAAATCAAACATTTTGATCCTATCATTGAAGTGAGTGTTCCAACTCTGAGATGCTTACTTAAGTCTATAAATAAATTTTTGCAGCTTACAGACCTTGTGATCACTATCACTGGACGTGAAATCTAGAGGCTACTCCGTATAGATATCTTTCTCAAGATATCCATCTAGGAAGATAGTTTTCACATCCATCTGTCAAATTTTATAATCATGAAATGCTGCTACGGCAAGCAGAGTATGGATGGATTTAAGCATGACTACAGATGAAAAGATTTCATGATAGTCAATACTTTTACATTGACTATAATCCTTCGCGACTAGCCTTGCCTTAAAGGTCTCTACCTTACTATCTAATCCAATCTTCCTTTTATAAATCTATTTACACCCAATAGGTATAATACCTTCAGGTGGATCTACTAAGGAACAAACCTGATTGAAATGCATAGAGTCAATTTCTGACTTCATTGCTTTCATCTATTTCTCAGAGTCTACATCTAACATTGCCTCATCGTAGGTTTTGGGATCATTTCTAATGTCCCTATCTCTCACAGAAAATACTTCCTCTAAATCCTCTATAAGAATACCTAAGTATTTTTTAAAAAGATGGGAGATCCTATTTGATCTACGAGATGGAGGAGGTATCACATCTACTACCATATTACTGAGTTCAGGTTCTTGGACTCGATGCTCTTCAAAGATTTTCTCTTCGAGCTCAATCTTCCTCCTACTGTCTTCATCTTGGATAAACTTTTTTTTCAAGAATACGGCATGATGACTCATAATCACATTGTGATCCTCAATAAGATAGAAGTAGTATCTCAAAATTTTCTTAAGATACCCTATATAATGAGTCCTAAAGGACTTAGCCTCTAACTTGTCTGCCTGTTATCACTTGACATAGACCGAATATCTCCAAATCTTGAGATAACCAAGAGTTGGCTTTTTACTATACCATAATTCATATGGTATGGTAGGAACGGATTTAAAAAAAACTTGATTCAAAAGATGAATCACAGTAAGTAAAGCATATCTCTAGAGGAAGTCAAGAAGGTTTGTGAAGCTCATCATAGATCAGACCATATCTAATAGGGTCTGATTCCTCCTTTCGGATATCCCGTTAAGCTGAGGTATCTCTGAAGGTGTCCACTATAAGACTATATCATTATCTTTGAGATAGGTTCAAAATTTTTTACTAAGATATTTTTCTCCTCAATCTGATCGAAGAATCTTTATGAGTTTTTCGATCTATTTTTTTACTTCATATCTAAACTCTATGAACTTTTTAAAGGTTTCAGACTTTCGGTTCATTAAAAACACAAACTCATATCATGAAAAATTATTGGTAAAAGTTATGAAGTAGATATAGCTATCCCTAGCTTGTACATCGAATGGATCACACATATCAGTGTGTACCAGGGCTAATATCTCAGTGGCTCTTTTTTCTTGTCCCATAAAGGGTAGCTTGGTTATTTTTTCTTGAGGACACGATTCACAGACTGGATACTCGAAAGTTAATGGTCTAAGAAGACTATCTTTCTCCAGTTTATTGAGTCTGTCTTCTTCAATATGGCATAGCCTAAGGTGCCACAGATACTTTTGGCTGATTTTATCTCTAGGTCTCTTAGACCCTATGGCATTCACTATTTGCTCGTTAATATTTATACTTGCATCGGTATGCAAATGATAAAGATCATCAATCAAGAAAGCATGTGCTACAAGTTTATTTTTAAAATAAATAGAATATATGTCTTTATTGAAATAAAAATTATGTTTATCCTGTGCTAGTACAGAAATAGAAATTAAATTTTTACTGGCTACAGGTACATAGTAACAATCTTTCAAAAACAAACTAAATCTTAATGATAGTCGCAAAGGGTAGGTTTCGATGGCCACAGCAGTAACCCTTGCTCTATTGCCAACCCGAAGAGTGATCTCGTCTTCCCTCAGCCTTCTAACTTCTTCAAGATCTTGCATTAAAGTGCACAAATGAGCACCTGAACCAGAATCAAGAACCCAATGAGAAGAAGAGAAAATCATTAGATTAGTTTCAATAATAAATATTTCAGATGTAACTTCAGAAGGCCCATCTTTCTTCCTGCTCTTGACATTCGTCAGGTAGGTCGAACAGTTCTTTCTCCGATGGCCTTCGACGTTACAATGAAAATATATTTTTTTTATCGTCGACCTTCTTAGGAGCCTATTTCTTGGGCTTGACCTCATTCTTTTGCTTCTTCACTAACTTTTTTTTCTTCTTAAAAGAAGACTTTCTTTTGGAGAAAGCCCGCTCCACAGTTAGAATTATACCTCTTGAACTCTTCAAGGTGCCCTCAGCAGTCACCAGTATATTCAATAACTCACGTAAATTATCATCGATCTTATTTATATAGTAGTTCATGATGAACTGTCCATATAAATCAAAAAGAGACTGGAGGATCAGATCCACCTATAATTCCTTGTCCATGTTCATATCGAGCTTCTGAAGCTTCTCTATGTCCTTGATCATTGTCAAACAATGATCATTAACAGATTGTTCATCATGCATCTTCACTCTAAAAAATCTCTGAAAGATCTCAAAGCGAACTGTGTGACTCTGTTCACCATACAACTCTTGCAAGTGAACCAGCATCTCTCTGGCAGCCCTCATGTCTTCATGCTGTTGTTGAAGATCATTGGACATGGATGCTAAGATGTAGCACTTTGCCTTGTTATCTTTGTCCATCCATTGCTCAAGTGTAGCTTGTTGATCAGCGGATAGACGAGCAAGTAACACAGGTACTTTTTGGTCTAGGACATGGATAAGCTCTTCAGAATTGAGAATAATTCTCAGATTTTGGAGTCAATCTTCATAATTTATGCTGGTCAATCTATTTGTATCGAAGATTCAGATTAAGGATTTGAACTCGATATAGTTATCTACAGAGAGAATAGTATTTAGTTAGATTTTGTACTTATAAAATTATTTATTTTAGAAACTTTAAAAATAAACAAAGGCTCTCACTTTTTCTTTAAATCTCCCATACTCCTCGATGAAGAAACGAAAATCTATACACGATCAATTTTAAGTGGGTAATGTGATCCCGTTAATCTATATATATCTCATCTAATAGTTATTAGTGAGTATAGACCAATGAGTGGACAACACTTTGTCCATTACTTTACTAAGCAAGATGCAGTAGGTTTGGTCTCTAAGTCCTGTGATCTCACCTAACAGTTATTGGTATATTTTTTAGTTAAGTTAGATCTATCGTTTACAAGTGGGTGTAAAACTATCATTGAGATCCTCACCTAACAATTATTGGGCCCAACTCCATCTCTACCCTGAGACATCATATGTCAATAGAATGGTTGTACCTTCTTGATGCAACCGAATCATTGTAACCAGTCGAGAACGATCAATGCTAGGAAGGCATCCGCATCTCTACAACGATGAAAGATCTCTAGACTTAATATTTAATTAGAAAATTTTGATTTAGATCTCTTCTAAATTAGCAGATCTAACATTTGACTGATTAAATTAGGTCACCACATCAGTATGTCTAACCATCCAAGTCGGTATGGGTGAACTCAAGTCAATAAGTAACCTAATACAAAACTAAATCTTCCAAGATGGTCAGGTAAGTTAAAATGCATGGGGTCCCCCTATTGCTTTCTTTAGATATCAATCAGAATTGATCAGGTCAGATAATGGAACTAATTAAATAACCACCATCTAAATACTTGCCTTAGATACCAAATTGATCGATTCGAATCGATTAGGTTAACATATTGAAATGGGTCCGAACGACTAAGCCAAATTTGATCTTGAGTCAATCAACTCACATCAAAATATGAATTAATGTGATCAACTATAACTAAACTCGACTTTGAGCCTCTTTGATCTAATCCTAATCATCTATCGATTAGGTTCAATAAACTGCTCAAAATCAAAAATAGGTTCTAACCTGAGCTAATCAATTAGATCCTAAATGTAGTTTGATCACTAGATCTAATTTATTCAACCCATATCCATATGCAACAATATAATTTTAGATCTAAAAATAATATTTAGATTATATTTCATTGCATGCTATTAGTGGCTTATGATCTTGAAACTATTTCAAATCTAAACCTAATTTCATATATCAAATGTATGTAGTTTCAGATCTAAATTAAATATGCATCACATGTACATTAAATTTTAGATCTAAAATTAAATTTACATATATTAAATACATATAAAAATAGATCTAAAATAATAATTAAAATATTTTAAAAATATCTTTTCAAAAATCTATTCACATCAAACTAGGATAACCTTTATAATATAGGAGGTAAATCCTATATCAGGACAATCTTATATCAGTTTGATATGAAATTTTAATCATTTTAATTTTAGATCTAAATACAAAATTAAATATATCACATATACTAATTTTTAAATCTAAAATATTTGATTTAATTATTTTGATAATAATTTTTAAAATCGATCAATCTTGTGCTAGGATAATTTTTGTAATATAGGAGATAAATCCTATACCAGGACAACCTTATATTAGTATAAAATTATATTTAAATTATTAAAATTTTTAGATCTAATCTAAAAATTAGATCATATGTATTTTCAAAAATCTAGCTCTGATATCATTGTTAGAAAAATGGGTAGGCAGCATGTGTAGATTTCAAAACTTTTGAAATACGCAGCGAAAAATAAAATGGGTTAAACCCTTTAACCCCATATACAAGAGATCAAATCTAGTCCTACCCAAGCTCAGAAAAAAAAAAAAATATATAATCTAGAGTTTAGAAATAAATATGAGATTAGATCTCATTACTTTGGCATGGGTAGATATTCATCACTTCTGATGATCATGAATTCATAGATGCTCGAGCCACACACATGTCCGACCTCTAAGGGTATCCACCGAGATCAATCTCAAACTAATTTCTTCTCGTAGAAGACTCTTCTTCTCAAGAAAAATCTTAGGCCGGAGCACTTTTATTAACACCTTAATTTAGACTGCGGGATCAACTCCTTAATCAGCAGCCTTCTTCTTCTTCTCCTCGATCTTCACTCTTGAAGATAAAGCAGCACCTCTTGATGTGTGGAAAAAGGAGATGCCCAACTCTTGGGTGGGAAGAGAAGAGAGGAAGAAAAGGAGGTATGGAGAAGAGAGAGAGAGAAAGATTTTTCATCAAAAATCAATTAGCTAGAAATCCTAGAGACATACCTTTTATATAGGCACTACCCTGACATATAATGGAAATCTAATTATCTTAAAAAGATAGATCCTTATCTTATAAGAATCTTCTACCTTTTTAATCTAATTTATTCTAATTAAAATCAGATATAAATGGTATATGATTAGCTCCTTTAAGTAGGTACAAAAAGCACCCATCTAATACATGTCACGTAGTTGGGGCACTAACTCTTGGTGCCTTACAAGAGTTGGCACCCCATAATAGGATTTCTATCCAAATAAGAATGGGGTGTGGCCCTACCTCTCTCTCCTCCACACCATGCCACATAAGAGGGGGTAGGCTCCTCTGTCGTATCTTGGGATTTGGTGCCCATTTCATGCTAAAAATAATAGAAGGCACCACCTTTCTTCCATTTATTCTGCATGCATACTTAGAGATAATTAAGAGATAAAGAAGAGATAATGTTAGGATAATTATGCTAACTAATTGACTTAATCAAATTTTTTGGACTCATAATTAAGAGTCCAATTAAATCTAAATGGATTTAGGTTAGATTCAAGGCTATGGACTTGATCAAATCAAAGTTCAAAGAAGAATTAGATTTAATCGTGTGCTAGCATGGTTCTCATAAACCCAATAGAATTTCAATAAATCCTAACCTAATTGGAACTTCATAAGTCCAATTGGCAAATTTAAAATTAAATTTCTTAATGTATGACCCCATAGGTTTCATTCTATTTGGTAGTGAGATATATTGTGATCTCCTTCACAATATCATCGAAATTCTTTTTGATGGATTGAAATATTTCTAATTCTATCCTTTGAGGGCCATCGATCATTAAGATGATACCTGATGAGTCTCACAATCCACCAGTGACACCTAGCAGTATGTAGTGACAATCTGTAGAATGAAATATAAACTTTTAGATGCAGTTATCGTATGATTCAGTCTTTCTATCATGAGTTCCGACTTAACGAAAGTTATGAAGAACTTGTCAGACCCCATCGTCTATTATATACTAGATTGGTTCAACTCAAGTTCATTTGTAAATCTCATAAAATTTTTTTTTCAGTATTCACACTTGCTTTGATCAAAGACTTTCTGAACTCAGTCTTGCAAATTGCATAGGACTTCTCCTTTTCTATCAAGATCGATAGATTTCATCTAGGTGCATCCTACTCCAAACAGTAAACTTGAACCTATTGAAGCCAACATACACAGCAAGGATCCGAATGGTTAGGGACTAATGGAATGTGCAGTCAAATTCAGTAGCCTCACTGTGAATAGCCAATGATATTGCAGGCCAAAAGACCACTCATACCACTGCAGCATCGAAAAGATCATTGATGAGTGAGTAGACATCCATGTAATTCTCATGTTGGTCACGCTCAGTGCAAGTTATTCTCTAACAACCATCTGTATCTTCATCTTAGTATCTCTACACCACAGATTCGAGACTCATCTGCCCACAAGAGAGGTGAATCATACATCGATCTAAAATAGATTGATCACTATCCTCCATAATGATCCTTTGATCGGAAGGATTTAAAAATTAATCACTAATTAATATATATCTCAAATTCATAACTCTTTAAGAATATATAAGAATCATCTTTATTAATTTCTAAGACAAATCATGAGCAGAAACAGGATTGAAAAAAAAATTCTTTATTAATAATAAAAAGATTATAAGTACAAGTTTAAGCTCTAGAATTATATAATGTGTCAGCCAACAATTGACTTCTAGGGCACAAATCTAATATTTTATCCATTTTATTTGAACTCCTATATTGTGATGAAGTTCTTAGGACTATAATTAATCGATAAAGAATGATTTTTTATTTAGTTCTTAAAATATATTTGTGATTGAATGATATGCTATTAATAGGACAATAGCAATATCAAGTATAGATCATTGTATGCCATATGAGTTGGTTGTCCTCTTAACCAAGGAGTGTGGAGACACTGGTATTGCATGTGGGTGGAATATAGATGTACATTCACACCAAATGTGACCATTTGTTGAGCATTCTACTGTCAAGAGTGGCTTATGAAGGGTATCGATATAAGTATCCCTTAGACTTGAGACCACCATGGTGACTTGTAAGCAGCTCATTGTACTTTAATACCAAACCCTCTAAATTTTTAATTTAGTGATGAAAGGTTAGTGGATGTAGTCAAGTACTTATCAAGTTGGTGTGTGAGTCAACGTAGAATTGATCCCTCTGAATTAGTAGGAGATATACATCAGTGTATTTTAATTTAGTAAAATCTTGATCAGGATAATCTATATCATATTTTTAAAATATTGAAATACAATGTGGTCGACTATATTTAGATGGATAGTCAAACTCTAGGTCACCTTAAGCATTAGGGTCAAAAGGATGAATTATATGGTAACCATACACCAGTAGGTTCTAGAATGTTGCTTTACAATCTTTCGACCTATCCGGACATCGGATCCCATTGCTAGATGGTCACATCAATTAGTATAAAAAGTTATTCCTATACTACTGGCTTAAGTTTGAATCTATAGGGTCACATATATTGGAAAATTTGGACAGATCTGATGGCTGAAGAGTCCAATTGAATTGTGACTCTGGTGAGGAGTCTCATTGAGATTTAAACTCTAGAGGAGAGTCCCACTGGATTGAAACTCTATTATTATTAGAGAATTAATTAGTAATTAGATTATTAATTATTTTAATTTGATTGAGTAAAGAGTTTTGGATCAAGTTTAATTGAATTGAATTCGGTTTGACTTAGATTAGGTTTGATTTGATCAAGCTTGATTGTAATGAAAATTTAATCCTAATTCATTAGGACTTGGACTCATCTAATTTCTCATTGGATTAGAAATTTATTGAGATAATTCGGTTTCTAATTAGATTAGATTCATTTTTATTATTGGGTTCGAATCAGATTTGATTTGATTTAGAATTAATTTAGAAATAAAGAGTCTCAATCAGTAGGGACTCTATCCTTATCCTTGCGCCACCCCTGGACCCATGCCCTGATCTCAATACTAAATTGGATTTGATTTGAAATTTTTTGCATGATGAGATAGACCCAGTAAGGGTGGGCAGCAAAGCATGGTGAGTCATGATCTTATCTCCTGTCTAATTCGAATGCAATCCAAATTAGAGATAAGGTGATAAGAAGGAAAGAAAATTTTCAAACTTGGAAAAAAGGTTGGCGCCTATTGATTTTTTCCTTAATCTTTATAAGGAGTTTTTAGGTGTGTAAGATGCCTGATCTCTTTCGCACACCAATCACACATTCTTAAAAATTTTAGGATGCCCAAAATTTATTTTGGCATGGACTCTTTGGTGCCTTTTCCCTTTGACCCAAAACCCCAACCCTTGTCTATTTAAAGGAGGCTCCAATTGTGGATGCCCATATGTTCATCCCTTTACTGGTTTTGTATTTTTTCTAGAGCTCTCTCTCTTCTTCTCTTTCTCTTTCAGGTCTTCTCTTCCTTTTGAGCATCAAAGAGTCTTGAAGAAGAAGGGAGAAATCAGCTTTGAAGATCTTCGTGAGCTAGCACTTTCAAGGAACCTGATCTGTGCCGGTCTTCGTGTGGACGTTCTGTAGAGGTCGGACAACTTTGTGTGGCTACAAGCAACCTGAAAGAGTACTTATCCAAGTATTAAACCAGCATAGATCATCAACTTATAGTTCGGTAATGGTTTCTGAACTTGCTTGATCTTTTTTTTGACAGATCTAAGGGTTAGATCTAGATTGCAGCACCGATTAAATTTATGCAAGTTTTATTTTTAAATGTTAAAGTGCATGTTAAATCATATTATAGGTCTTGGCGTAGTAGTCTAGAATAGATTTTATGAATGTATATTAGGTTAACTTGTTTAATTTAATAGTTTCGCTATGTAAAGTTTTGAAATTGCATGCATAGCATTGCCGTATGTTTCCTTCAATTGGTATCAGAGTCATGTTCCTTATAATATGATTTAATATACTTTTACATCTGATTATATGTTATTAGATCTCATTATTTATTATTTAGATTAGATCTAAATATATTTTACTTTTAGATCTGACTTTTTATATGTTAGATTAGATGATCTGAGTAGCAAAGTACTCAGATTGGATAATCACTAGGCCATCCGGTCATAGGAGCAAGTTGGATTATATGACCCTCTCCTCCTATTCAATGGGATGCTCTTATGGTGTGTAGGGGTACCATTGTGAGGTCCTATGAAGAAAAAAGTAAAAAAAAAAAATTTACTTTCTTGCAAAATCTTAGATCTTGAAATATTGAGGTTGGTTGTATGTGATGCAAGTTGCATAGAAAAGTTATATCTAATCTTCATAATCAAAATTATTTTAATTTAAAATTATAAAAATTTAGATATAATCTAAAAAGATTTTATGATTTAATATAAAAAGTTTATATGAGAAACCATTTCAAAACCTAAATCATGTTGATGCTAAACTTAATTAAAAATTAAATGTTGAATCAATTAGATCTAGAATTGTGATTTAAGATCTAATAACATTGCATAAAATATGGGGCATGGGTTATCTCAAATCAGATGCTCTTAATTGGGTTAGACCTAATATTAGAATCAAAGAACTAATTGATCATGTAGAGAAATTGATTAAGTCTAACCAAATATTGAATTAGATTAAATCAAGATTTCTCTTACAATAGTTGTAGAAAGTTAAGTCTATGTCTTTGATTAGACCAAATAGACATTGATTGTGGCTTAGTGGTTGAACCCAAATTATTAGGTTGGTCAAATTGAAACTAATTAACCAATTGGTGTCTAAGATAAGTTTGGCATTCGAAAGGTGATTTTTAATTAGGAGCGGCTTACGTGACCATTTCGATAGTGTCTAAGGCAAGCTTAGCAGACCCTCCCACCAATCTCACTTATCTAGCCAATTTGGTGAATTATATCCTGATTAGACCACTAAATAATTCAAATTGATCCATGCCATTAAGGTTGATCAGTGTGATTGATCTAGGTGCCAATTTAATTAGTATGATCTTAATTTGATTCAATGACTTAGTGAAGTCAGTGGGAGAATTGCAGTTTACTGATTGATCTCTTTTCTTTTCTTTTCTCAATTTATAATTAAATTGTGATGGCCCAGCCCATGTAAGAATCCCAGCCCACCAAAGCCCAAAACCAAAAAAAAAAAAGAAAGAAAACAGGGGAGAAGACTCCCGAAGGGAGTCTTCTTCCTTCTCTCGCCGGCTCCCAATCGGAGTCAGAAAGAGCTCCCTTCGGCCCTATTTAAGGAGGAGAACCCTCCTCTCTCCCTCTCATCGAGAAATCCTGGGGCAAAATGACGGCAATCGTCGGAAAATCCTCACGGAGATCCGTCACTGTGTCCGTCCAATTGCTCGTCGGAAAAGCCTCACCGGTATCGGAGGTAAGCCTCCTCCCCTTCCTCTCTTCTCTCCTTTCCTTCTCGTGCCAGTGTGCACGCTCGTCGGTGACCGGAGTCGCCAGATTTTGTTGCGAAAGAACCTCTGTTTTTGCCCGTTTTTCTTCCATTTTTTCGACGTCGGTGGTCACCGCCGACCACCGGTTTGGCCCTCCTCTCGTCGTCGAGTCGCCCCCCCTCCTACCGATGACCGCCCCATGCCGGCTGCACCGTCGATCGGAACTTCAATGAGGGGACCTCACGGTCCCCTGTTTCGGCCCAAAGGAACCCACGGAAAGAAGAAAAGAAGAAGAAGAAGAAAGAAAAGAAAAAGAAAAGAAAAAAAGAAGAAAAAGAAAAGAAAAAGAAAAGAAAAAAGAAAAAAAAAAGAAAGAAGAAAAATAAAATAATAATAATATAATAATAATAAATAGAATTTTCTCTCCTCTCTCTTCCATGAAGAAAAAGAAAAAAAGAAAAAAAAAAGAAAGAAAAAAAATAAAATAAATTAATAAATAATGATATAAATAATAAAATATGAGAAAGAGAGTTTCTTTCTCTTCCCTCTCTCTCTTCAGCCTGAACTAGTATTTTCTCTATCTAAAATTGGACTTTCTCTCTCTACTTTCTCTCTCTAGAATCCTCCCTCTAGATTATTTCTCTCTTTTAAGATTTCTAAAATTTTGAGAAGAATGATGATGAATTTAAATGATTCTCATGATGAATTTTTGATCTGTGATCGTCGGATGGTACACCGACATCCACTTTGATCAGATCAGATATTTTTAGATTTTATTTCTCATGATCTTATTGAATTGACCATATGATAATTTCAGCATGATTTGATCCAATCGATCAGATTTGTTGAATCATATTATCTGAAGAATTCAAGATGAGTTTTCTCTCTCTAAAATTTTTTCTCTCTAAAATATTCTCTCTCTTGATTGATTCTCTCTCTAAAAAGATTAGTGAATGAAATTTTTTTTTTTAATAGTCCTAATCTGATTCTAATGAAGAACTCTGATCCATGGTTGTCAGGCAGCATACTGGCACCCACCTTAATCAGACCATGAATCTTTAGATTTGATCATCCATAATTTCGATCTAGCCATGACTTGATTTGATCATGTTGATTTCACCAATCAAGATATTGGATCAATCATAATGTTGGATTGTGTCGTCTGATCAATTTGAATTGTACCTCATGAATTCTCTCTCCTCTAATTTTCTCTCTCCACTTGATTTTATAAAATCGATGAAGAAACCTCGATCCTATCACTTTGAATCCGATTTGATCTGATAGTCAAACTTTGGATCGTTTAGGTCCTAATTAGATTTTGATTAGATGAAATTAGAAGATCGGACCCAATCTAAATCGTTGAAATATGGTATTCGTATTCTTTCTAATTATTGAAATTGATTCTATATAGGATTATAAATATTTGATCATGGGATATCGTGATATGATCTACGAACAAAATTTTTGGAAGAAAATTTATTGAATTATGTGGATTTATTGGAATGCATTCGAGGTAAGTAATGTTTCACTTTTTCTAGATTTATCGATAAATTATAATATATTTTTCTGACATGATCTGTGAAATGATGCATGAATTGGATGAATGGTATTTTGTTATAAAAATATCTTATTTGAAATGTTATGATGAAGCATGATTGAACATATTGATTTCATGATGCATTATATTGATTGATTTCATGATGCATTATATTGATTGATTTCGATACTATATGATTATATATTTTATTATCAAAATTAGAATATGAAATATGATTTATGAAGAATTATGATATAAGAAACATTATGAATTGATAACCTGACTATGTAAAGGATCCTGCCAATGGAGGCATATATGTTGGCAATTGATTTATCCTGAGGGTTCATGTCGTCGGAGAGACCAGCGACAAACCGTCAGAGAGACCAGCGGTTCCGAAGGACTTTGTTGTCAGATGATTCGCAGCTCACCGCAAGAAGATACACGGTGTTATGACCCTGCCATAGGAAAAATATGATCATAGCTCATGGTTGACGAAAAGAATTTAAGAATGAAAGAAATTGAAATCTGAAAAGAAACTTGAATTTTTGAAAAAGAAATGAATTTGGCATGAATTATGTTGCATAATTGAAATTGATTTCGAATTGATGAACTCTATATGCTTATTTTTTATAAATGATTATTTACTTAAATGCCTGATAAAATCTGTTGAAAAGTGATCATTGTTTACTGGGCTGTCTAGCTCATTACCTTCTATTTTACTATTTTTACAGATGTTGAGGAATTAAGATGATACAAGATATGAATGGAAGAGTGATCAGAAGCAGAATCTCTATACTTTTATTTTCAGTTGAAAGTCTTATTGAATTTGATGTAAGACCTATGAATCATTGTTGAATTTATTGAGATATTAAAGAAAAAAAAATTTAGATCATTATATTTTAAATTTAAATTATTGACTAATTATTCCGCTGTTGTTTTAGGATAGTATGATAAGATACCTTGCATGCTTATGGGAAGAGTTTTCTATGAGTATGCGGCGGTTGCCATGACCCTCGATTCAAAATCTCGGGTCGGAGGCATGATAATTAAAGTGGTATCAGAGTATTAGTAGATGAACTAAGATGTGTATAGAAGGAGTGTTAGTGGATAGACACTAAGGACATTATAGTGTAGATCTTTGATGATTGTAGTGGGAAAAATATTTATAAATTTTGATTAAATATTGAGATTATGAATAAAAAGATTGCAAGAGATTATGACATATGGAGTTTTAAATATGATGGATAATCTATAGATCATGATATGATTAGTTAGATCTTGATCGAAAGTAATCACAAAAGGATTGACATAAAATTTTATTATGCATTATGGTTATTAATTTGATCATTGGTTATTCAAGTGAATCGTAAGTTCAAATTCGATGTGAAAATAATACTATGATATTACTTCTAGTTGAGAAATTGACTATTATTGACAAGATAAAAATTTGATGATAAAATATTGTTCCAGGATGGCTAAGAAAGTTTTTTTTATGATGCTTGATTGGAATATTTATCGAAAGTGAACTTGGTATGTGGATTATATATAAAGTGGCATATTAGGATGAATGCATATTTGGAGATATTGCAAAGAAGCTTATTTCTTATTGATGAAATTGATTTTAAGGTTGTAGAATATTCATCGTACTGGAATCTTTAATCATCATCCTTAGATCTAGATAATAGATCTTATTATGTCTCTTGGAGACTACATGATGTGTATGAAATTTCAATTTAAAGATTTCATATCTAAGTTGATCAAGAGATTTTCTGATATTATTATTGAGGTTGTTAATGAAAAATTGATATCTTTAGATTAAGATAAAAGATCTGATTTATATTTATTTCAGATTAAGGGATCCATGTGAATTTACAATTTAGAATTTTTGGATTTAAAAATTGATATGGAGTTCTTTTACTTTTGTTAACGAGGTCCCTAATTGAATCTACTATTAAATGGAGATTTGATTTTTTGAAGCTTGTATGATTGTTATGAAAGGATATTTGATAGATATTGAAGATCATGATGATAGAAATTTAGAAAAAAAATAATAATAATGATTTGAAATTCTTATATATTCTGATTATGTCCAAATTTGGTGGAGCATCGAAGGATTTTTTTTCATTGGTTTGACTTATAAGGATTTTTGGTTCGAAAATTATTGAATTGAATTAATATGAGAATTAAAATTTGATTCATATTGATTATAGTAAATCTATATGATGGTTTAAATATGATATTGGACTTAAGAGTTAATCAGGATTATTGTACACCAGTAAAAGTATGAATGAGAATCGAAAGTTAATCTTTGACTTCAATTGAAATTTAAAATTTTAGATCTTTTCTATTGATAAGATAAAGAAATAATTTGATCAAAATTTTTTTGATGAAACTAAGAAATTTTGATTGTTAGATCAGAGTACGTAACGGAAGTATGGTAATCTAGATTACTTTTAGTAAGTCAGGAATGTTGACCCTTTGAGTTAAAGAATTATGATAGATGATATGGTTCGATATAAAAAATTTATTGATATTAGAAAGAATAATATTTTAAAATTTTGAATTATTTTAGATATCCTAATATGATTTTTAAAAGTAGTGCTTCCACCTACTATGCTACAAAAAAATAATTAGCATCCTAATTCTAGGATGAGTGGACCCTTGATTTTTGATTTTTAGATTTAGAATATTTAGAGATAAATTTTCTCTATCCTAGAATTGAATTTTATAATTCTTGATTTATTAGGAAGAATTTGAGATTGTTTATCGAATAATAATTTTGATCTTAGATTATTATACTCAAATATTTATCGCCAGGATATAATAAAATTTGAAGTTAGAACTCTTTTGATCATTATTATTTCTCTGACTGAATAGAAAAGATTGAGGTTATCTATTGATATTGATGATTGTTCTACAAAAGATAAATTGGAGTTATTTATAATTTAATTTGATAATAAATCGATTAATTAAGAGTTGTTAATGTTTAGATAAAGAAAATTGATATACTTACTTAGAATAGAGACATTGATTTTGATTATAAGAAAAATATAATTTTGATTTAGATCAATTTTTGAGTTATTGATTTTTATTATGGAATGACTTAATGATAAAATTTGCTTCAAGAATTAGAATATTTAAGAGTTTGAGGGATTGAGTAAAAAAATTTTGATGACTAGAAATAGTGATATTGATTCAATCAACAATGGTGATATTGATCTTTATGAAATGACTTAATGATAAAGTTGTATCGAGAATTAAAATATCAAAAGTTCGAGAATGAGATTGAAATGATAAATCTTCAACCTTTGAAAGTATGAATAAGAGAAAATATTTTTGAATTTTGATTGATTGGGATGTCATCATATGATTCATAGAAGTATGTTTTTCTATCTTATGATGGGTTGAAATTAAGAGTGGTTAATATTCTAAAAAATAAATAAATAAATAAATAAATGATGATGAATGAAGTTCTTATGCAAGAATAGAGACATTGACCTTCTTCTATTCACAAGAAATAGATTTGATTTTAATTTGAGTCATGAGATATTGAACACTAATTTTTACAAAAAATGAGATCATAATTTCGAAATCGTGAAACATTAAAAATCTTTGAGATGTTGATCTTGATAAATAAGAAAATGAATGGTTCCGTTTCAGATAGATATTTGATGTACTGATTTTTTTCTTATGAAATGATTTAAGAATGAATTTACATTAAGAATTAGAATATTAAAATATTTGTGGATGAGATTCAAGTAAGAAACTATGAAGACTCAAGCAAGAAAAATTTCGAGGATGAAATTTTTTTTAGAGGAGAAGAATGTGATGGCCCAGCCCATGTAAGAATCCCAGCCCACCAAAGCCCAAAACAAAAAAAAAAAGAAAGAAAACAGGGGAGAAGACTCCCTTAGGAGTCGGAAAGAGCTCCCTCCGGCCCTATTTAAGGAGGAGAACCCTCCTCTCTCCCTGTCATCAAGAATTCCCGGGGCAAAACGGCGACAATCGCCGAAAAATCCTCACGGAGACCCATCATGTGTCCGTCCAATTGCTCACCGGAAAAGCCTCGCCGGCGTCGGAGGTAAGTCTCCTCCCCTTCCTCTCTTCTCCCCTTTCCTTTTCGTGCCGGTGTGCACACTCGTCGGTGACCGGAGTCGCCGGATTTTGTTGCGAAAGAACCTCTATTTTTGCCCATTTTTCTTCGATTTTTTCAACACCGGTGGTCACCGCCGACCACCGATTTGGCCCTCCTCTCATCGTTGAGTCGCCCCCCTCCTGCCGACAGCCGCCCCACACCGGCTGCACCATCGGTCGGAACTTCAACGAGGGGACCTCACGGTCCCCTGTTTCGGCCTAAAGGAACCCATGGGAAGAAGAAAAGAAGAAGAAGAAGAAAGAAAAGAAAAAGAAAAGAAAAAAAGAAGAAAAAGAAAAGAAAAAGAAAAGAAAAAAAAAAGAAAGAAGAAAAATAAAATAATAATAATATAATAATAATAAATAGAATTTTCTCTCCTCTCTCTTCCATGAAGAAAAAGAAAAAAAGAAAGAAAAGAAGAAAGAAAAAAAATAAATTAATAAATAATGATATAAATAATAAAATATGAGAAAGAGAGTTTCTTTCTCTTTCCTCTCTCTCTTCAACCTGAACTAGTATTTTCTCTCTCTAGAATTGGACTTTCTCTCTCTACTTTCTCTCTCTAAAATCTTTCCTCTAGATTATTTCTCTCTCCTAATATTTTTAAAATTTTGAGAAGAATGATGATGAATTTAAATGATTCTCGTGATGGATTTTTGATCTGTGATCGTCGGACGGTACACCGACATCCACTTTGATCAGATCAGATATTTTTAGATTTTATTTCTCATGATCTTATTGAATTGACCACATGATAATTTTAGCATGATTTGATCCAATCGATCGGATTTGTTGAATCATATTGTCTGAAGAATTCAAGATGATTTTTCTCTCTCTAGAATTTTCTCTCTTTAGAATTTTCTCTCTCTAAAATATTCTCTCTCTTGATTGATTCTCTCTCTAAAAAGATTAGTGAATGAAAAAATTTCTTTTAATAGTTCTGATCTGATTCTAATGAAGAACCCTGATCCATGGTTGTCAGGCAGCGTACTGGCACCCACCTTAATCAGACCATGAATCTTTAGATTTGATCATCCATGATTTTGATCTAGCCATGACTTGATTTGATCATGTTGATTTCACCAATCGAGATATTGGATCAATCGTAATGTTGGATTGTGTCGCCTGATCAATTTAAATTGTACCTCATGAATTTTCTCTCCTCTGATTTTCTCTCTCCACTTGATTTTATAAAATCGATGAAGAAACCTCGATCCTATCACTTCGAATCCGATTTGATCTGATAGTCAAATTTTGGATCGTTTAGGTCCTAATTAGATTTTGATTAGATGAAATTAAATGATCGGACCCAATCTAAACGTTGAAATATGGTATTCGTATTCTTTCTAATTATTAAAATTGATTCTATATAGGATTGTGGATGTTTGATCATGGGATATCGCGATATGATCTACGAACAAAATTTTTGAAAGAAAATTTATAGAATTATGTGGATTTATTGGAATGCATTTGAGGTAAGTAATGTTTCACTTTTTCTAGATTTATCGATAAATTATAATATATTTTTCTGACATGATTTGTGAAATGATGCATGAATTGGATGAATGGTATTTTGTTATGAAAATATCTTATTTGAAATGTTATGATGAAGCATGATTGAACATATTGATTTCATGATGCATTATATTGATTGATTTCGATACTACATGATTATATGTTTTATTATCAAAATTAGAATATGAAATATGATTTATGAAGAATTATGATATAAGAAACATTATGAATTGACAACCTGACTATGTAAAGGACTTTACCAATGGGGGCATATACATTGGTAATTGATTTATCCTGAGGGTTCATGTCGCCAGAGAGACCAGCGACAAACTGTCAGAGAGACTAGCGGTTTCGAAAGACTTTGCTGTCAGATGATTCGCAGCTCACCACAAGAAGATACGCGGTGTTATGACCCTGCCACAGAAAAAATATGGTCATAGCTCATGGTTGACGAAAAAAATTTAAGAATGAAAGAAATTAAAATCTGGAAAGAAACTTGAAGTTTTGAAAAAGAAATGAATTTGGCATGAATTATGTTGCATAATTGAAATTGATTTCGAATTGATGAACTCTATATGCTTATTTTCTATAAATGATTATTTACTTAAATACTTGATGAAATCTGTTGAAAAGTAATCATTGCTTACTGGGCTGTCTAGCTCATTACCTCTTATTTTACTATTTTTATAGATGTTGAGGAATTAAGATGATACAAGATATGAATGGAAGAGTGATCAGAAGTAGAATCTTTATACTTTTATTTTTGGTTGAAAGTCTTATTGAATTTGATGTAAGGCCTATGAATCATTGTTGAATTTATTGAGATATTAAAGAAAAAAAATTTAGGTCGTTATATTTTAAATTTAAATTGTTGACTAATTATTTTGCTATTATTTTAGGATAGTATGATAAGATGCCTTGCATGCTTATGGAAAGAGTTTTCTATGAGTATGCGGCGGTTGCCATGACCCTCGATTCAAAATCTCGGGTTGGGGGCGTGACATAAATCTTCTAAATTATTAGATCTCTTAAATGAGATAGTTATGGTGATCACTAAATTATAGCCTCCCATTAAGTTGGGTGATAATGGGTCCATGAGTATGATGATCATTGGAGGCCCAAAGGTCTAGTGCTCATTTACTATTGAAATTATCATTCATAATATGATGACTTAGTCGACTCTCTCTGTCAAGTGGTCAGGTTAGCCAGCTAAAGTTAGACCTGATCATTTGGTAGTTAACTTCATAAGTATAATCATGTTAATGGTTGGACCTAACCTGAACTTGTAGAGAAGACCAAAGTTAACTGAAAAGTTACCTAGGGTTGAATCAATTACTAAAAATTATTTGATGAAACAATTAGTTGATGAACCTATCCATAGATATACATGGGTGAGCTAGCCAAAGTTGGGCTCATGTGTAGTTTGTGTGAATTCTAGTACCCACTAAAGAATCAAAGTAATTCCTTGAGTTGGAGGTAGAGGCTATCAATTTGTATAAGATAGTGAGATAATCTTTAGACTAAAGTCTATGTCTTTAGATTTAATTAATTTATATACTGATTAAATTTTGATTTTTTCTTTTATGCAAATATGGTGTCAAAATTGTCACTTCGATCACTCTTAGATAGTAAGAAGTTGACGGGATCCAATTTCGATAACTTGTATCAAAAACTTAAAATCATCTCAGAGCACGAGCGAATTTTGTATGTGATTATAGATTCGACATCTGAGAAGCTTGTGTTAGATTTGTACCCTAGAAGCCAATTGTTGGCTGACATATTATGTATTTTCAGGGTCTAAACTTGTACTTGTAATATTTTTATTATAAATAAAAAGTTTTTTTCATTCAAATCATATTTATGTGTCCATAATTTATCTTAAAAATTAACAAAGATGATTTTTATATATTCTTAAAGAGTTAAAAATTTAAGACATACATTAATTAGTGATTAATTTCTAAATACTTTCGATCAAAAGATTGTCACGGAGGACAGTGATCAATCCATTTAAGATCGATACATGGTTCATCTCCCTTGTGGGCAGATGAGTCTTGAGTCTGCGGTGTAGAGATACTGGGATGAAGGTGCAGGTGGTTATTAGAGAATAACTTATACTGAGTGTGACCAATATGAGAACCATATAGATGTCTACTCACTCATCAGTGATCTTCTTGATGCTGCAGTGGTGTGAGTGATCCTTTGACCTGCGGTGACATTGGCTATTCGCACCAAGGCTATTGGGTTTGACTACACATTTTCTTGGTCCCTAGCCATTCGAGTTCTTGTTGTATATGTTGGCTTCAGTAGATTCAGATTTGTTGTTTGGAGTAGGATACACCTAGATGGAATCTATCGATCTTGATAGAAAAAAAAAAGTCTTATGTGATTTGCGAGATTGAGTTTAGAAAGTCTTTGGCCAAAGCAAGTGTGAATACTAGAAAAGAATTTCCACGGGATTCATAAATGAACTCAAGTCGAGCTAATCTAACATAAGACTGACGATGGGGTTTGACGAGTTCTTCATGACCTTCGTCAAGTCAGAACTCATGATAGAAGGACTGAATCATACGATGACCGCACCTAGAAGTTCATACTTTCATTCTACTGAATTATCACTATATACTGCTAGGTGTCACTAGTGGATTGTAAGACTCATCGGATATTATCTTGATGATCGATGGCCCTCGAAGGGTAGAATTGAAAATATTTCAATCCATCGAAAAGAGTTTCGATGATATTGTGATAAAGATCATAATATATCTCACTATCAGATAGAATGGAACCTATAGGGTCACACATTAAGAGATTTAATCTCGAATTTGTTAATTAGACTTATGAAGTTCCAATTGGGTTAGGATTTATTGAAATCTTATTAGGTTTATGAGAACCATGCTAGCACATAGTTAAACCTAATTCTTCTCGAGATTTCTATTTGATCAAGTCCATAGCCTTGAACCTAACCTAAATTTATTTAAATTTAATTGGGCTCTTAATTGTGAGCCCAAAAAATTTTGATTAAGTCAATTTGTTGGCATAATTATCCTAACATTATCTCTTCTTTATTTCCTAATTATCTCTAAGTATGCATGTGGAATAGATGGAAGAATGGGTGGCATATCTTTTTCTTTTTGAAAATTGTTGGGCGTTATATCCTGAGGGCCCTACCTCCTCTTATATGTCATGGCATGGAGGAGAGAGAATGGGGTCCACGCCCCATCTTTTATGGCTAGAGATCTCTTTGTGGGGTGTCAAGAGTTGGTGTCCCAACTACCTGACATATATTCTCATGATGCCTCTTGTATATGCTTAAAAGGGTTGATTAATTATCATTTATATCTAGTTTTGTTTAGCATAAATCAAATTAAAAAGGTAGAGGATTCTTATGAGATAAGAATCTACCTTTTTAAGATAATTGGGTTCCTAATATGTGTCAGGACAGTGTCTATATATAAAGGGTGGTCTCTAGGATTTCAAAGAATGAATTTTTGATCAACAAAATTCTCCCTCTATTTTCATGCCTCCTCTCATCATTTTTCTTTCTTGTCACATCCAAAAATTGATTGCTCTCTCTTCCATATGCTATAAGAAGTTCTGGTAACTTAGAGATCAAGGATCGAGGAGAAGAAGAAGAAGGCTGCAGATCAAGGAGTTGATCTCGCAGTTAAGATCAAAGGAGTTGATCAAAAACTTCAAAGCTAAGGTTCTTCTTGAGAAGAAGAATCTTTTATGAGAAGAAAAATTCGAGATTGATCTCGATGGATATCCGTAGAGGTCGGATACGTGTGTGGCTCCATCTTCTACGAATTCGAGATCATCAGAAATGCTTAATATCTATTCGCACCAAGATAATGAGATCTGATCTCATAATTTTTTTTAAATTTTAGATTGATTATATATGGTTTCTCTTAGATTTGGATAGGTTTAGATCTAGTATCTTACATGTGGGGTTAAAGGGTTTAACCCGATTTATTTTTTGCTGCTTATTTTTTAAAGTTTTGAAATCTACACATGCTGCCAACTCGATTTATAAATAGTGATATCAGAGTTAGATTTTTGAAAATACATATGATCTAGTTTTTAGATTAGATCTGAAAATTTTAATAATTTAAAATAAATTTTGTTCTGATATATGGTTGTCCTGGTATAGGATTTACCTTCTGTACTGCAAAGGTTGTCCTCACAAGATTGATCGATTTTGAAAATTATTTTTAAAATAATTAAATTAAATTTTTTAGATCTAAAAAATTAACATATATGATATGTTTAATTTTGATTTAGATCTAAAATTAGAATGATTAAAAGCTCACATCAAATTGATATAAGATTGTCCTGATATAGGATTTACCTTCTATATTGTAAAGGTTATCCTAGTTTGATGTGAATCAATTTTTAAAAAAATATTTTTAAAATTTTTTAATTATTATTTCAGATCTAGTTTTATGCATATTTCATATGTGTAAATTTAGTTTTAGATATGATATTTATGTATATGTGATGCATAGTTGATTTAGATCTGAAACTACATATATTCGATATATGAAACTAGGTTTAGATCTGAAACAATTTCAAGATCATAAGCCACTAAATGTATGTAATGAAATATAATCTAAAAATTATTTTTAGATCTGAAATTGAGTTGTTGCATGTGGGTATGGGTTGAACAAATTAGGTGTAAGTCCACAAACTACAATTAGGGTCTAATTTATTAGATCAGGCAAGAACTCATTTTCGATTTTGAGCAATTGATTGAACCTAATCAATGGATGATTAGGATTAGATCAAAGGGGCTCAAAGTCGACTATAGTTGTAGTTGTTCGCATCAATTCATATTTTGATATGAGTTGATTGACTCAAGATCAAATTTGACTTAATGGTTCGGGTCCATTTCAATAGGTTAATCTAATCGATTCTAATCGACCAATTTGGTGTCTAAGATAAGTATTTAGATGGTGGTTATTTAATTAATTTCATTGTCTGAACTGATCAATTTTATTGGTGTCTAAGAAAAGCAATGAGGGGACTCCCACGCATTTTAACTTACCTGGCTATATTGGGAGATTTAGTTTCGTGTTAGGTTACTTGTTGACTCGAGTTCACTCATGCCAACGAGGCTGATTAGACATATTGAAGTGCTGACCTAATTTAATCAGTCGGATATTAGATCTGCTGATTTAGAAGAGATCTAAACCTAAATCTTCTCATTAAATATTAAGTTTAGAGGTTTTTCATCATTGTAGAGATGCGGGTGCCTTCCTGACGTTGATCATTCTCGACTGGTTACAGTGGTTTGATTGCATCGAAAAGGTACAACCACTCTATTAATATGTGATGTTTCAGGATAGAGATGGGGTTGGGCCTAATAACTGTTAGGTGAAGATTTCAATGACGGTTTTATGCCTGTTGGTGAATGATGGGTCTGACTTAACTAAGGAATGTGTCAATAACTGTTAGGTGAGTTCATAGGACTTAGAGACTAAGTCCACTGCATCTTACTTAGTGAAGCAATGGACAAAGTGTTGTCCACTCATTGGTTTGTACTCACCAATAACTGTTAGGTAAGGTGTGTATAGATTAATGAGATTGTAGTACCCACTTGAAATCGATCGTGTATAGATTTTTATTTCTCCACCCGAGGAGTGTGGGAGATTTGAAGAAAGAGTGGGAGCCCTTATTTGTTTTTAAAGTCCCTAGACCAAACAATATTATAAGTACAAAATCTAACTAGAAACTGTTCTCTCTGTAGATAACCATGTCGAGTTCAAATCCTTTAGCCCGAATCCTCGATATAAATAAGTTGACCGGCATCAATTATAAAAATTGGCTCTAGAATTTGAGAATTGTTCTCAATTCTGAAAAACTCATCCATATCTTCGATCAAGAAGCACCTGAGTTACTTGCTCGCCCATCCACTGATCAACGAGTTGCACTTGAGAAGTGGATGCATAAAGATTATAGGGTAAAGTGCTACATCTTAGCATCCATATCCAATGATTTTCAGCAATAGCATGAAGACATGAGGACTGCCAAAGAAATGCTTGTCCACCTGCAAGAGTTGTATGGTGAATAGAGTCGCACAGCTCACTTTGAAGTCTCCCGAAGACTTTTCAAAGTGAAGATGCGTGATGGGCAGTCCGTCAATGATCATTGTTTGACAATGATCAAGGACATAGAAAAGCTTCAAAAGCTCGATATGAACATGGACAAGGAACTGCAGGTGGATCTGATCCTCCAGTCTCTTTCTGACTCATATGGGCAGTTCATTATAAACTACCATATGAATAAGATTGATGCCACTTTGTCAGAGTTATTGAATATGCTGGTGACTGCAGAGGGTACCTTGAAGAGTTCAAGGGGCACAATTTTGGCTGTGGAGCGGGCTTCCTCTAAAAAGAAGTCTTCTTTCAAGAAGAAGAAAAAGCCTGCAAAGAAGTAGAAGAACGAGGCCAAGCTCAAGAAACAGATTTCAAAAAAGGTCGATGATAAAGAAAAATATTTTCATTGTAATGTCGAAGGGCACTGGAGAAGGAACTGTCCGGCCTATCTGACGACTGTCAAGAACAGGAAGAAGGATGGGCCTTCTGAAGGTACATCCGAGTTGCTCGTTATTGAAACTAATCCAACGATTTCCTCTTCTTCTAGTTGGGTTCTTGATTCTGGTTCAAGTGCTTATTTGTGTACTTCAATGTAGGGTCTTGAAGAAGTTAGAGAGCTGAGGAAAGGCGAGATCACTCTTCGGGTCGGTAATGGAGCAAGGGTTGCTGTTGTGGCCATCAAAACTTATCCTCTGCGACTACCGTTAGGATTTAATTTATTTTTAAAAGATTGTTACTTTTTGTAGCCAATAAAAATTTGATTTCTATCTCTATACTGGTATAGGATAATTATAATTTTTATTTTAATAAAGACATGTGTTTTATTTATTTTGAAAATAAACTGATGGCACATACTTTCTTGATTGATGGGCTTTACCATTTGCATACTTATACAAGTGTAAACATTAACGAGCAAATAGTGAATACCATAAGCTCTAAGAGATCTAGAGATAAAATCAGCCAAAAGTATCTGTGGCACCTTAGACTAGGCCATATTGGAGAGGATAGACTCAACAAACTGGAGAAAGATGATCTTCTTAGACCATTGACTTTCGAGTCTTATCCAGTCTGTAAATCGTGTCTTCAAAGAAAAATGGTCAAGCTGTCCTTTGTGAGATAAGGAGAAAGGGCCACTGAGATATTAGCCCTGGTACATACGAACGTGTGTGGTCCATTTGATGTAGAAGTCAGAGGTGGCTATATCTACTTCATAACCTTTATCGATGATTATTCACGGTATGTATTTGTGTATTTAATGCATTGAAAGTCTGAAGCATTTGAAAAGTTCATAGAATTCAGATGTGAAGTAGAAAAATAGATAAAAAAACCCATAAAGGTTCTTCGATCAGATCGAAGAGGGGGATATCTTAGTGAAAAATTTCGGGCCTATCTCAAGGACAATGGCATAGTCTCATAGTGGACACCTCCAGAGACATCTCAGCTCATTAGGGTATCCGAAAAGAGGAATCAAATCCTATTGGATATGATTCGATCCATGATGAGCTTCAAGATCTTCCTAACTTTTTTTGAGGACATGCTTTGCTGTTTGCGATTCATCTCTTGAATCAGATTCTCTCTAAATCCATTCTTACCACACCATATGAGTTATGGCATGGTAAAAAATTAACTCTTGGGTATCTCAAGATTTGAGGATGTTCGGCTCATGTCAAGTGACAGCAGGTGGACAAGTTAGAAACTAGATCCTTTAGGGCTCATTTTATAGGGTATCTTAAGAAAACCATGGAATACTACTTCTATCTTTCTGAGGATCACAATGTGATTGTGAGCCGTCATATGCCATATTTTTAAAAAAAGAGTTTATCCAAGATGGAGGCAGTGGGAGAAAGATTGAGTTCGAAGAGAAAGTCTCTCAAGAGCATCGAGTGCAAGAATTTGAACCCAATAATAAGCCAGTAGATGTGATACCTCCTCCACCTCATAAATCAAGTAGGATCTCCGATCCTCCTGAAAGATACTTAGGTATTCTTATAGAAGATTTAGAAAAAGCATTCCTTGTGGAAGATAGGGACATTAGGAATGATCCCAAAATCTACGATAAGGCAATGTTAGATGTAGACTCTGAGAAATAGATGGAAGTGATGAAGTCAGAAATTGACTCCATGCATTCCAACCAGATTTGGTCCTTAGTAGATCTACTTGAAGGTAGTGTACCTATTGGGTGTAAATAAATTTATAAAAAGAAGATTGGGTCGGATGGTAAGGTAGAGACCTATAAGGCAAGGCTAGTTGCGAAAGGTTATAATCAACACGAAGGCATCGACTATCGTGAAACCTTTTCGCTCGTAGCCATGCTGAAATCCATCCGTACTCTACTTGCTATAGCAGTATTTCATGATTATGAAATTTGGTAGATGGATGTGAAAACTGCCTTCCTAAATAGATATCTTGAGAAAGATATTTATGTGGAGCAGCCTCTGGGTTTCACGTCCAGTGATAATGATCACAAGGTCTGCAAGCTGCAAAGGTCCATATATAAACTCAAGTAAGTATCTCGAAGTTGGAACACTTATTTCAATGATGTGATCAAAATATTTAATTTCATCAAAAAATGAGGAGGAGCCATGTGTGTACAAAAAAGTCAGTGAGAGCGCTGTCACATTTCTGGTATTGTACGTGGATGATATTCTCCTGATTGGAGATGATATTCCCATGTGTCATCGGTCAAAGTATGGTTGTCGAAAGAGTTCGTCATGAAAGATCTAGGAAAAGCTTCCTACATTCTTGGTATAAAGGTCTATAGAGATAGATCTAAAAGAATGATAGGACTCTCACAGCATATGTATATAGAAGAGGTGCTGAAAAGATTCAGCATGGAAAACTTCAAGAGGGATCTTTTGCCCTTTAGACATGGCATTCATCTCTCCAAGAAGATGTATCCTGACACACCTAAGGAGATCCAGTGTATGAGCAAGATCCCTTATACTTCGACAATAAGGAGCCTCATGTACGCCATGTTATGTACACATTCTGATATAGCACTTGTCATGAGCATCACGAGTAGATATCAGGCGAATCCAGGTGAAGAACACTGGATTGCTGTTAAAAATATCTTTAAGTACTTGAGAAGGACTAAGAATTTAATGTTAATTTTTGGTGGAGGATTGGAGCTGAAAGTTGAGGGATACATCGATTCGGACTTTATGGCTGGTGTCGGTGATAGAAAGTCTACATCGGGGTGTATCTTTTTGTGTAATGATAGTTTGGTTAGCTAGAAGAGTTTCAAGTAGCTGATCATTACAGATTTGACTATGAAAGTCAAGTACATCACCGTCTCTGAAGCTACTAAGGAAGCCTTTTGGTTCAAAAAGTTTGTTGCAGAGCTGGGTGTGATGCCATCAGATGCTATTGCACTGTATTACGACAACAACGGCATCATAGCCCTTGCTAAGAAGTCCAGGTCTCACTAGAAGTCCAAGCACATAAAGCGACGGTTTCACATCATATGCAAATACCTCGAGAAAAAGTTCGTTGAGGTGCAGAGTTGACTTTGCGCTGAATGTGGCGGACCCGCTGACCAAGCCTCTCAGCCAGCAAAAGATCGAAGCTCACCTTGAGAAGATGGGTCTTAGGTACATGGCCAATTGACTGTAGGTCAAGTGAGAGTTTATTGGATTTGTACCCTAGAAGCCAATTGTTGACTGACACATTATATATTTTCAGGGCTTAAACTTGTACTTGTAATACTTTTATTATAAGTAAAGGACTTTTTCATTCCAATCATGTTTATGTGTCTATGATTTATCCTAAAAATTAATAAAGATAATATATATATTTTTAAAGAGTTAATAATTTAAGACATACATTAATTAGTGGTTAATTTTTAAATACTCTCAATCAAAGGATCGTCATGGAGGATAGTGATCAATCTATTTGAGATCGATGCACGGTTTATCTTTCTTGTGGGTAGATGAGTCTTGAGTCTATGGTGCAGAGACACTGGGATGAAGGTGCAGGTGGTTGTTAAAGAACAACTTGCACTGAGCGTGACCAACATGAGAACCACATGGATGTCTACTCACTCGTCAGTGGTCTTCTCGATGCTGTAGTGGTGTGAGTAGTCCTTTGACCTGCAGTGACATTGGCTATTCATAGCGAGGCTATTGGGTTTGACTGCATATTCTTTTAGTCCCTAGCCAGTCGGATCCTTGCTGTGTATGTTGACTTCAGTAGATTTAGCTTCATTGTTTGGAGTAGGATGCACCTAGATGAAATCTATCAACCTTAGTAGAAAAGGAGAAGTCCTATGTGATTTGCGAGATTGAGTTCAGAAAATCTCTGGCCAAAGTAAGTATGAATACTGAAAAAGAGTTTTTACGAGATTCACAAATGAACTCGAGTCGAGTCAATCTAACATAAGACTGACGATGGGGTTTGATGAGTTCTCCATGATCTCTATCAAGTCGGGACTCACGATAGAAGGACTGAATCATATGATGACTGTACCTAGAGGTTTGTACTTTCATTCTACTAGATTGTTACTATATACTGCTAGGTGTTACTAGTGGATTGTAAGACTCATCGAGCATTATATTGATGATCGATGGCCCTCAAAGGATAGAATTAAAAATATTTTCATCCATCGAAAAGAGTTTCGATAATATTGTGATAGAGATCACAATATATCTCACTACCAGATAGAATAGAATCTATAGGGTCACCCATTAAGGAATTTAATCTTGAATTTATCAATTGAGCTTATGAAGTTTCAATTGGATTAGGATTTATTGAAATCCTATTAGGTTTATGAGAACCATGCTAGCACACGGTTGAACCTAATTCTTCTCGAAACTTTGATTTGATCAAGTCCATAGCCTTGAACCTAATCTAAATTTATTTGGATTTAATTGGTCTCTTAATTGTGAGTCCAAGAAGATTTGATTAAGTCAATTAGTTGGCATAATTATCCTAATATTATCTCTTCTTTATTTTCTAATTATCTCTAAGTATGCATGTGGAATAGATGGAAGAATGGGTGGCACATCTTTTTCTTTTTGAAAATTATTGAGCACCATATCCTAGAGGGCCCACCTCCTTCTATGTGTCGTGACGTGGAGGAGAGAGAGTGGGGTCCATGCCCCATCTTTTATGTCTAGAGATTCTTTTGGGGGGTGCCAAGAGTTGGCGCCCTAACTATCTGACATATATTCTCATGATGCCTCTTGTACATGCTTAAAGGGACTGATTAATTTTTATTTATATCTGATTTTATTTAGTATAAATCAGATTAAAAAGGTAGAAGATTCTTATAAGATAATAATTTACTTTTTTAAGATAATTGGGTTCCTAATATGTGTCAGGACAGTGTCTATATATAAAAGGTGGTCTCTAGAGTTTCAAAGAATAAATTTTTGATCAACAAAACTCTCCCTCTCTCCATCTCCACACCTCCTCTCATCATTTTTCATCCTTTCTATGCCCAAAAGTTGGGTGCTCTCTCTTCCACATGCCTAGAAGACGTTCTGGTGACTTAGAGATCAAAGATCGAGGAGAAGAAGAAGAAGGCTGCAGATCGAGAAGAAGAAGAAGAATCTTCTATGAGAAAAAAAATTCGAGATTGATCCCGATGGATATCCGTAGAGGTCAGACACGAATGCGGCTCCATCTTCTATGAATCCGACATCATCAAAAGTGGTGAATATCTACCAGTGTCAAGGTAATGAGATCTGATCTCATAAATTTTTTTAAATTCCATATTGATTATATGTGATTTCTCCTGGGCTTGGATAGGTTTAGATCTGGTATCTTGTATGTGGGGTTAAAAGGTTTAACCCGATTTATTTTCTACTACTTGTTTTTCAAAGTTTTGAAATCTACACATGCTGTCTATTCGATTTTCTAACAACTTGCTCCCAACGCCCATGGCACGATTCGAGACACTTATTTGAAGTGGCTCAATGACTACACTACGGTTCGTTGTATAATGCAGGCTTCAATGAATGATGAGTTTAGCTGAAAGTTCGGAGAGGCTCGGCCAGAGGATATGCTCAAGGTGTTGAGAAAGTCCTTTGGTACTCCCGACGATGTTGAGCGGTACAAAACTAGTTACGTCATTTTCAATACTCAGATGAGGGAGAGAGCTTCAGTTATCGATCATGTATTGCACATAATTGAACAGATCGAGCGATCGAGCAAGCTCGACTTTCTCTTGCACGAACAGCTGGAGAAGGATGCGATCCTGAACTCTCTGTCCAAATCCTACCTGCCGTTTCTCTATCATTTTAGAATGATGAAGCTTGTAGTCAACTACCACAGTCTATTGGCATTGCTACAGACTTTTGAGAAGGATCACCAACTCCACAAGGAGACGATGAATGTAGTAGAAGGATCTTCTTTGGATGGGCATTGTCCCTTTAACAAAGGGAAGAAGAAAAAAAATAAGAAGATGCAAAGTACTGAAATTCAGACCCATAAGCCCAAGTTCAAGATCGATCGGAGTCAGATAGAGTACTTCTACTGTAAGAAGCAGGGTCATTGAAAGAGGAACTATCCTCAATACTTAGCTTTTCTTGACACGAACAGGCCAAAGAAGAAGAAGCAATCGGTTGCTAGACAAGGTACTTATATGATAACATCTTGTAACTTCTCTATTTTTGACACAATGACATGGGTATTGGAAATCGATAGCCCTATTAATATTTACAATTCATTGCAGGATCTTCAGATCAGTAGGAGATTTGGAGATGGTGAGAGATTCTTTAACATTAGACATAGAGGATCAGTTCCAGTTCTAGCTTTGAGAATTATCAAGCTTGTATTTAAGTCTCATTTTATTATTTTTAACGAATGTCATTATTATCTCAATTTTCTTTTAAATATTATTTTTGTAGGCCTTTTGGCCAAATCAAATTATGAAATTTCAATAAAAAAAAGTTTTTGTGATATCATTTGGAATGATGTTATTATAATTCATGGATAGTTGAACAATGGTATCTATATTGTGTCTAGACCTAATGTAATATACACTTCTAATGAACACCCTAGAATAGTTGATGTCATAGATGCCTACCTTTGGCATTGTAGGCTAGGTCATATTAACAAGAATAAGATGAATAGATTAGCTCAAGAAAGAAATTTTGATGACAATGATTATGAATCATTATCAATATGTGAGTCCTGCCTACTTAGAAAAATGATCAAGTCACCATTTACTAAAAAAGATGAACGAGGTAGTGATGTTCTGGGTCTGGTACGTACTGATATATGTGGATCCATGAGCATAAATATCAGAGGAGGGTACCATTATTTCATTACGTTCATAGATGACCTATCTAGGTATGGGTGGGTACATCTGCTTGATGAAACAAAAGTTCAAATCATTTGAAATATTCAAACGGTTCCTAATAAAGTAGAAAAATAAATTAAAAAAAATATTAAAATTTTTCGATTAGATCGAAGAGGTAAATATCTTTCTGATGAATTTCTGACATATCTTGAGGAGAATAGGATTCTCTCTCGATGGACTCCTCTTAGAATGCCACAATATAATGGTATATCGAAAAAGAGAAATCGAATTTTATTGGATATGGTTCAATTCATGATGTGCTTTTCTAGTCTACTGATATCCTTTTGGGGATATGCACTCGAGTCGACTTGTTATGTGCTTAAGAGGATTCTTAGTAAATCTGTAAGTAAAACTCCATATGAGATATGGCCAGGATGTGAGCTAGGACTCTCTCACCTTAGGGCTTGGAGGTGTCCGACTTATGTCAAATATTTGAAAATAAATAAACTTAGAGCCAGATCTGATAAGTGTAATTTTTTAAGGTATCCCAAAGAAACTAAAGAATATTATTTCTACCTTGCTAATGAACAAAAGGTATTTGTCAGCCTTAAGACAGTAAATTTTTAGAAAAAAAATTCTTTGGGGAAGGGATTAATACCTCTAAGGTTGAACTTGAGAAAGTTCAACAGGTAGAACCGACACAGTATAGTGAAACCACAGAACTGAATTTGATAATGTCAAACCTGAAACCTGTTGTAGAGGCACTGTTAAGGAGATTTGATAAAGTATCGCGTCAACCAGATAGATACAATAATTTTTTGATTCGGAATGGAGATTCTATTGAACTCGATGAGAACAATGAGGATCCGATCACCTATATGGATGCAATACAGAGGTCTGACTTTGTTAAATAGCTTAAGCCATGAAATCTGAAATGGAGTCTATGAAGGTCAATGATGTATGGACATTAGTTGACCCACCTGAAGGGGTTAAATTCATAGGATGTGAGTAGATCTTCAAAAGAAAAAGAGGTGCGATGGAAAGATGGAGACCTATGAAGTCCGTTTAGTTGTCAAAAATTATCGTCAACATTATGGTATTGACTATGATAAGATATTTTTTCTTGTAGCAATGCTTAAATCCATTCAGATTATGCTTATGATAGCGGCACACATGGACTATAAAATCTGATAAATAGATGTGAAAATAATTTTTCTAAATGGAGAGCTAGAAGAAGAGATGTATATGATACAGCCTGAGGATTTCATATCTATAGATAAGTCCAAGGTGTGCAAGCTTGAGAGATCCATTTATGGATTAAAGAAGGCATCTAGGAGTTGGAATATGCATTTTGATTAGATTATCAGAACGTATGGCTTCGTTAGGAATGGAGAAGAATTCTACATTTACAAATGAGTAAATGATTATGTGGTTGTATTTCTCATTCTGTATGTGGATGATATTCTCTTAATTAAAAATGACATCTTTGCATTACAAGGAATAAAAGTCTAGTTATCATCTTAGTTCTTTATGAAGGACCTAAGAGAAGCATCTTATATCCTTGGGATGAAGATCTATAGAGATAGATTGAAAAAAGTTGCTTAGATTGTCTCCGTCCACATATATAGACACCATGCTGATGCGGTTCAGCATAAAAAATTTCAAGAAAGGCTATCTCCCGATAGGCCATGAAAATTTTCTTTCGAAGAGGGATTGTCTGACAACTCCTCGAGAGAGAGAGCATATGAGTAGAGTTTCATATGCTTCGATAGTAAGATCGATAATGTACGTCATGATATGTACAAGATCAGACGTAGTATACTCACTAGTGATAGTGAGTAGATACCAGTCTGATCCAGGAGAGAACCACTGGAAGGTCTTAAAGATTATCCTTAAATATTTGAGAAATACTAAGGATCAGTAGCTTGTTTATGGTGAGACTGGATTGAAACTAGTGGGGTTCACCGACTCCAGCTTTCAGTCAGACTATGATTATAGCAAGAGTATGTCGGATTATATTTTCACCCTGAATAGTGGAGCAATCTACTGAAAAAATTTCAAGCAGCACACCATGGCTGACTCTATTTGCAAGGCAGAGTCTATCATGACATCTGATGCTGCGAAGGAAGCTGCATAATTATGAAAGTTCATCGACGAGCTCGGAGTGGCACCCTCCATCGATAGCTCAGTCTTGTTATACTGCAATAGCACTGGAGCCATTGCTCAAATCAAGAAGTCGAAGTCTCATTAGTGCTCCAAACATATTCTGTGTCGCTACCATCTTATCCGAAAGATTGTGAATCGAAGTGACATCGACCTTCAAAAGATCGATAGAAAGAAAAATCTGACCGACCCATTTATTAAAGCTCTCGAAATCAAAGAGTTCGATGATCACAAGTTGAAGATGGATATATGATACTATACCGATTGGCTTTAGTCCAAGTAAAAGTTATTAAGAAATGTATCCCAAAATCAATTATCAGTCTGTTGATGATTATGCTCACTATTATAATTGCATATGAATTTTTATTAATAAAAATTATTTAGATTTTTCATCATATTTTGTCTATCATGTTTGAACTCCTGTGTTGTGATGAAGTCCTTAGGACTATAATTATTCAATAAAAGAGAATTTATCATTTAGTCTTTAAAATATTTTCATGATCGAATGATATGCTATTAATAGGATAATAGCAATATCGAGTATAGATCGTTGTGTGCCATATGAGTTGGTTGTCCTCTTAACCAAAGAGTATGGAGGCATTGGTATGGCATGCAAGTAGAATGTAGGTGTACATTCGCATCGAACATGATCATTTATCGAGCACTTTGCTATCAAGAGTGACTCATGAAGGGTATGGGTATAAGTATCCCTCAGACTTGAGATCATCACGGTGACTTGTAAGCAACTCACTGTATTTAGTATTGAATTATTTGAATTTCTATTCAGTGATGGAAGGTTACTGGGTGCAGTCAAGTACTTATCAAGTCGATGTGTAAGTCAAGATGGAATTGATCCCTCTGAATTAGTAGGAGATATATATCAGTGTGTTTCAATTTAATAAAATTTTGATCAAGATAATCCATGTGATAGATTTGAAAGATTGAAATATAATGTGGTTGATTATATTAGAATTGACAGTCAAATCCTAGAACACTTGAGCATTAGGGTCAAAAAGATGAATTATACGTTAACCATACATCAGTAGGTTCTAGAATGTTGCTCTGCAATCTTTCGACCTATCCGGACATCGGATCCAATTACTAGATGGTTACATTGATTAGTATAAAAAATTATTCTTATACTATCAGCTTAGATTCGAATCTATAGGGTCACACACATTTGAAGATTCAGACAAATCTGATGGCTGAAGAGTTAAATTGGATTGTGACTCTGGTGAAGAGTCTCACTGAGATTGGAACTCTGGAGGGATGTCCCACTGGATTGAAACTCAACTATTAATGAAGAATTAATTAGTAATTAAATTTTTAATTGACTCAATTTGATTAAGTAAAGAGCTTTGGATCAAGTCTAATTGAATTGGATTCAGTTTGACTTATATTGGGTTTGATTTGATCAAGCTTGATTGCAAAAAAAATTTGATCCTGATTTGATCAGGACTTTGGCTCAGCTAATTCCTAACTGGATTAAGAATTTGTTGAGATAATTGGACTCTTAATTAGATTAGGTTCATTTCTATTATTAGGTTTGAACCAAATATGATTTGGTTTAAAATTAATTTGAAAATGAAGAGTCCCAGTCGGTAGGGATTCTATCCTTATCCTTGCACCATCCTTGGACCCATGCCCTGATCTCAATATGAAATTGGATTTGACTTTAGATTTTTGGCATGATCAGAGTGGGCCCAGTAAGGGGGGGCACAAAGTATGTTGAGTCATGATCTTATCTCCTGCTTAATTCAAATACGATCCGAATTATAGATAAGGTGGTAAGAAGGAAAGGAATTTTTCAAACTTAGAAAGAAGGTTGGTGCCTATTGATTTTTTTCTTAATTTCTATGAAGAGTTTTTGGATGTGTAAGATACCAGATCTCTTCCTCACACCGAGCACCCATTCTTAAAAATTTTGGGATGCCTAAAATTTATTTTGGGATGGACTCTTTAGCACCTTCTCCCTTTGATCCAAAACCCTAGGCCTTGTCTATTTAAAGGGGGCTTCAATTGTGGATGCCCATATGTTCATCCCTTTGCTGGTTTTGTATTTTCTCCAGAACTCTCTCTCTTCTCCTCTTTCTCCTCCAAATCTTCTCTTTCTTTGGAGCATCCAAGAGTCTTGAAGATGAAGGGAGAAATCAGCCTTGAAGATCCTTACAAGCTAGCACTCTCAAGGAGCCTGATCTACGTCGGTCTTTGTGTGGATGTTTTGTAGAGGCTGGATGACTTCGTGTGGCTACGAGTAACTTAAAGGAGCACTTATCTAAGTGTTGGACTAGCAAGGATCATCAGCTTACAGTTTGATAATGGTTTCTGAACTTGCTTGATCATTTTTTGATAGATCTAAGGGTTAGATCTAGATTGTAGCACCGATTAGATTGATGCAAGTTTTATTTTCAGATCTTAAAGTGCATATTAAATCATATTGTAGGTCTTGGCATAGTAGTTTAGATCAGATCTTATGCATGTATATTAGGTTAAATTGTTTAATCTAATAGTTTCGCTACATAAAATTTTGAAATTGCATGTACAGCACTATCATATGTTTTCTTTAATGTGATGCAAGAAGATGAAGAGAAGAACTCTTTCTCTCTTAGATATTCTCTCTCCCAAAATCCTAAAATAATTTTTTAGGATGCTCACCCAAGAGGAGAAAGTTCTCCTCTATGCTCACACGCTAATGATGGCCGCCCAACCTAAGACCTCATGCCCCAAAACCCTAACCTCAATGATCTCTCAAAGATCTCTATATTTTGATTATTGTCCCACAAAAATCAGGAGTTTATATAGATGAGGTGTGGAGGTATTTGGATGAGAATAGATTTCTTATCTGCACTTGAATTCAAATCAAATTTGAATTCAATTAGAACAACCAATTGATCCAAACTCTTAATCCCTACCAACAGTGGGCAACAAGGGAGTGTGGGCATAGATTTCATCATGCCAATCTAAGATTTGAGTTGGGAAGGACGTGCACACAAGGGTGGTCAGTAGTAGTGAAGAGTCCAACTTGTTTTGGACTTTAGGATTTTATCCAATAAGTCTCCAACTTAACCAAATTAGGTTAAACCAATTAGATCAATCTAAACCTAATCTAATTAGATCTCAAACATGCATAATTAAATCCTAATCTAATCAAAATTTAATTAAGCCAAATTCTTGATCAAATCAAGAATCATTCATCCTAGACAATTAGGTTATCTCATAACCTAATCAGGTTAAATCAAATTAAATCCAATTCAATTAGTTCTGAATCAATTTATATTACTTAATCAAATTGAGCTAATTAACAATCTTTCTATAATTTATTGTAACTTTTGTATAAAGCTAATTATCAATCGAATTGATAATTAGATCCTTGAATGATTCTCAATCATTAATCAGCCATGTGATTAGTCAGTAACTTTTTTTGAGTATGACCCCATAGCTTTGAACCTAAGTTGATAGCATGAGAATAATTTTTTAAACTAATCGATGTAACCATCTAGCAATGAGACTCAATATCTGGTAGGTTGAATGATGGTAAAGCAATATTTAAGAACCTACTGGCATATGCTCAAGATGACTTAGGATTTAACTGTCAATCCAGGAATAGTCAATCATATTATATTTCAACATTTCAAATCTATCACATGGATTATCTTAGTCAAGATTTTACTAAATTAAAATTTACTGATGCATTAACTCCTACCTATTCGGAGAGGTTAATCCCATCTTGACTCACGCACCGACTTGATAAATACTTTACTGTACTTAAAAATCTTTCATTATTAAATTAAAAATTCAGATAATCCAACATCAAAGTAGAGTGAGTTGCTTGCAAGTCACCTGATGATCTCAGATTGGAGAGACACTTATACCTATACCCTTCGCGAGCTACTCTTGACAGTAGAGTACTCCGCAGTTGGTCACGTTCGATATGAATATACTCCTACACTCTATTGCATGCCATACCAGTATTTTATACTCTTTGATTAAGAAGACAATCAATCCATATGGTACACAACAACTTACATTTGATATCATTATCATCCTAGTAATAATGTATCATTTAGTTGCGATCAAGTTTAAGGATTATTTTCTCTATTTAAATTAATCCTAAAGACTTCATCATAATGTAAGAGTTCATATTAAAGATATAGATATTTGTGATGAAAAATATCAAATAAATTTTATTATTGAATAATTCATATATAAGTACAAATGAGTACAACTGTCATCAGGCTAACAATTGACTTTGGGACATAATTTTCAACAGATCGACCTTTACGAGAAATCATTTCAGGCTGGGCTATGGTTGCCTATGCACCCCTTTGTCGTAGATATTTTTTATTTTTTCAATCTCTCTCCTTATTCTCTAGCCGCCAACTCTTTTCGCTTCATTATCGGATTCATGATTGCTTACTCTTTGGTGTCCATCCTTCAATTTTTCTGTTTTGATTTTTCTTTATCCTAAAGAGGCATACCATAGATTGGTGGTACATGCCTCCTTCGAAAGGTACTTCTTTATTTCGGACCCTTCTCTTGAATCCTTAATGTTACCAAACTGGGGTCGGCCAAGGGAGACTATGTTCGATGTCGTAGAGCTGGAAAGGAAGGATCTTCATAGCTTTAAGATATTGCAAGAATACAAGATCTCTTCCATCAAGGATCTACTGTTAGAGTAGGCCCTCTTTCGCATCGGGCTAAGTTTAGTTGTCGCTGGAGGTCAGCTCTGTTGACCCTTGCTTTTTTCTTTTTCATTTAGTCTTTTAATTCGTTAACTGTCGGACAATGTAGGGATAAGGTCAGAAGAAATTGTGGCACTTCGAAAAGGAGACACCCAGCGACAGCAAAAGAGGAAGAGGGCCCTCCTAGTTGCAATAAGAGTTGTGAAGAAACCATGACTTGCTAGGGCAAGTGCCGGGGGAGCACCTTTAGTGCCCCCCCATCAGCTGATGCTTCCTCCATGCCATCCCCAGAGGTTGACGTCCTTGGTCCGGAGGTCCTTTCTGCCCCCCAAGAAGGGGAGACATCAGCCCACTCTCCCGATCGGGTGGGTCAGTGGGAGTACTTAGCCGGAGTCTCCAACAATGCCACCATATAGGATTACAAAAATGCCCGAAGGGCCTTGGAGGGGATGTTACAAGGCCTGATATTTTGAGGGTTGAACAATAAAGTCTCAGGCTATGGTAGAAGGAATCAATATCTTTCTTAGTTTGAGTGAGTTCTTCTGCACCCTTTCTTGGCCTCTTTGTATTGTTACTAACCGAGTTCGATTGGTTCAGCTGGGCATCAGGTTGCGGCTTTTATCATCTCAATGAGAAAAGCAGAGTCAAAGCTTGTCAAGGCATATGGGAGGTTAAGGGCTATCGAGACCAAAGCCGAACAGTTGAGGAATGAACTGGAGAGGGTGAAGGTGGATAAGGAGGAGGATAGGAAGAGGATCGAAGCTAACTTGGCCGTGGTGAAGGAGAGACGTTGAGCAGCACAGGCCAAATTCCTCGAGGTCGAAAAAAGGATGGAAAGACAAGTCGCCGAAGTGGGGCGGTTAGCTGTGGAGGCCTTTTGAAAATCTACAGAGCTTTTCAAGATTAAGGTGGATTTCACCCATGAGGCATATGCTTTGAGTAAGAGGGACTGCCAGGTGAAGGTCGTAGAGTACTTTCTTGACATTGAATTGATTTTTTTGGGAGCCACCGGAGAAGTAGAAGCTAAAGGAGATTCGGCTCCAACTAAGGCCGAAGGGGTGCAGGAGTTCAAACCGACTACTGTATATATCCCATTATCTACCGAAGGCATAGCTGAAGAGACCCCTGCTCCAACAGCATCCACCACACCTCAAGCTCCAATGAGGGCATCATCGGTGGAAGGTGCCTTGGAGCCTTCCACGGCCTAGGCTGAGGTCAGAAGAGCTTAAGATGTTATTGTATTTTTGTTTATGCCTAGATATTGTAAACAAATTTTTGGATTAATAAAAATGAATGTTTTACTTCGCTTCTTATTAGCATTGTCTTCTTTTTATGAGAATAGCCTCCTTTGATGTTTAGCATTTACTTTCAGCCGAGTCAATGTGGGCAATAAATTGGTTCTCCAACCATAAGATCAACATTACCAATCTAGCCACAAATTGGGGCATTACAAAAGGTGCTTGCTAAGGCAAGGAAGATTGCGGCCAAGGCTGAACAAGATCTACTAGTTATGATAAAAAAATGTAAAGACCTTCTGATCGAAGTGAGTCACATTTGTGAGGGTTCTCGGCTAAATTTGCATGATTATATTGCTCAGAAGTGCAAATTAGTCAAAGAGAGGGATAGAATCACCAAAGCCGCAAATAAAGCGTGATAGAAATCGATCGCTCAGATAAGACAACTTGAGGGGGAACTTCATTCGGAGCGACTGAGGGTTGTTGATCATGACCAGATGATTGGAAAGGAATGATGGCTGTCGGATATGTTTCAAGAGGATCTTGCTTCATTTGAACAGGCCAATGCCAATCTCCTTGAGATGATCGAGAAAGAGAGATTGAGATGACGGAGCTTTGGATCAAACTGGCAGAGAACGAAGCTACGAAAAGCACCATCAAAGGTAGGATCAGAAATAAAGTTTTGCTCGAAGCTGCTCAAAGAGAGGCGGCTGCTCGGGTTGCTAGTGCATCTCATCAAACCTTCAGAGCTAAGTTTGGAGAATGAAAAGCACAGATCTTTGAGCTTTTTCCTAATGTAGACACTACCCTTCTCGATATTCTGGAGGTCAGGTCTGAAGAACGAGAAAGTTTAACCATTGTACTTGTTCCTAGTCCTAGAAGATCACGAAGAAGAATTCCTATCTTATAACTTTTGCGGGCCAAAGCCGAGCCCTCTCTTTTTGCTTATTGTTTTTACTGTAACTCCATAATTAGTATGAGTGAAGTATTTTATCTCAATTTGGCTGATTCATAATACGGACTGAAGGCTTGACGTATGAAATGGATATGTGTTCGAGTGCCACCATACATCACTCATGTCCGTGTAGTGGGAGTAGTGGTAATCTGAAGGCGTATGTGAGTTGGGGGCAAGGTTCGCTTGACTCAGGTGATCGATAATTAAAACGACATAGATCCCATGGGAGGTGAACCTTGCTTGGATAGCCGGTGGGGATATATTTTCGATCAGACACATTCACTGCTTCTACTAGATTGAGAGAGGACAATTGTGTATGTGTTAATATAAAAGTATAAAACATTGCTTTGACTAAGGGTTTAGTATATGATGTTATAGGGCACGTTTGTGCTTTTATACTCAAAATAAGTGCTCGTCATTTTAGAATTTGAAAAAAGTAAGACAAGATAATACGGTTGCCTCACATCTATATTTAAGTGCACACTGGTCGGAGTGAAGCTTGTCATTAACCGACAGTCACTACAATACACCAGTTAATAGAAGCAGTTGTGAGATGCTTAAATTCAACTTTTCTCTTTATAAGGGAAAGGACATTTGAGAGGAGCTTCACATCTTGGGTACTATAAAGTGGTGGGGCGGTGCCTTTCACCACAGATGCATGATGGGAATCTTCTTCGTAAGCAGAAGTGCCATCCTTTCTGATCGTGCTCACTGCTTGTTATCTAAGAAAGGGGAGTCACCTAATGGATTTTAGTTTAGCTTAGGAGGTATTGAAAATAGCCGTTCACTACAAAAATTCAGACTATTAGCAATAGCTATTTACCATCGTTAATAGTCTAGCTGCCATCGCTAAAAACATCACCATCCCTAATTTCGTCATAATAGCTAATTTGAAAATACCTTATTGCTAAATACCTTTGTTAGCGATGAAGAATACTGCCATCGGTAATATGACTATTAACGATGGCATTAGCGATGCAATAACTCTATCGTTAATTATTTTTTAATTTTTAAATTTAAAAAATTAAAAAAATATTAATGACTGTATTTTTATGGCTAATGCCATCGCTAATCCATCGCTAATAATTATTTTTTTTAAAAATTAATAAAAATATTTTTAAAACTTATTTTAATTAATCATAATAAATTATGATTCTTAATACCTATTATAATTAAAATCCAAAGATAATATGACAATAAAAATTTAAAATTAATTATATTATATTAAAAATATAAATTATATATTTTTTTTTACAATCAGTATCAAAAAATATAATACATGAAAAAAAATTAGATCCAATCCTCATCATCATCTGCCTCCTCCTCCTCTCGCTTCTCTCCAGCAACTGATGGATGAGAGTCGGATATCCTAGCATCCTATAATAAAAAAATAAAATAATATTAGTAAGTTTTGATACGAAAGTGTATCTTTCGATATACTTCTTCGATTATCAAACATATTATTTTTATCTATTTTATTCAATGATACAGAGCTATAGACACCTTTGGCCCATCGATTGAACAGTTAGATTGAATTTTTAGCCCATATATCCTCTTTTCGAACTCAAATCTAGATATATGAAGCTTCTAAATATAAAAACCTAAAATAAGTAAAAAGGTTTAGTAATATAATTACCTGATGTGATGCTGGGACGGCGAGCCTAGTCGATCACGCAGCTATGGATCTCAGAGAAGCTCCATGACCATATCGTGGATGGCATCCAAGATATTCTGAGATCGCTGGCTCAGAAGTCTTTGCATGACCTCCTCCATGTGTGCATCGCTCCAAGTCTGGGATGTTGAGGTTTGTGAGGATATCGAAGGATATCGAGCTAATGGAGGATCAAAGCTATGATCAAACCCTATGATCCGACTCCTACTCACCCCCCCCCCCCCGCTAGCACTGAGCCATCCCTTAAGGTCAAGGGGGGGTTGAGAAGATGGGTCATCATTGTACCTCTCCATGTAACACATTTGTATAGTTCAGAAATATATTAGTTCAAATATAAAAATTAAATTCTGTAACAATTTTATTAGTAAATAAAATTTGAAGTTCTCACCACGATCTGTCGTGACGTAGAATTTAAATAGTTACCAGTCCTCCTAGACTGGTGTGTGGCCTCCCACAACTGCAGCTGATCTGGTGGACGATCCAGCTATCATATCTATAATAAATAAATAATAAAATTAAATTAATTTAAGTATGCATATAAGAGTTTTTACATTTTTAGTGAAAAATTTTGGTATAGATTTCTTACCAATCTGTCGGCTATAACATATGTGCTAATTGAGCCACCCATATATCTGATTGGATCCTGCTGGATGATCCGATTCTGTCAGGTCCTCTACCATCTATCGAAGTACTCCTCATTGCTCTATTGATCGCAGAGGGCCTGCCATATGTCTTCCCGCATCTAGTGATCCATGAAGGACCTCCAGTCTGATGGTGACTGAGAATCGATGTGCTGAATGGCGAACTGTCTGAGGCTGTCGAGGCCATCTCAAAACTTCTGTGTGGCCACTTCCTCGAAGGTCCGATGACCAGCCTCCTCATTTTGAAGAGTCTCGAATCAGTAGTACTCCTGCAAGATAGAAGCAAGCGTGTATTAATATGTAATTAAAATACTAACATATCAAAAATTAAAAATTAAACTAGTTTTGAGTTACTAAAAATATCTCCCAAACTGCATTACGAGCTCCCGACGGCCAACTCGAAAACTCATTCATCGATCCCGACATCAATCGATGTATGATCTCGATAATGACGAGATATAGAAGGTTCTCTGAATGTGCTACAAAATTGAATTTGAAGAATAAATATTCTTTAAAAATACTAAATTCTAAACATATCAATTGAGCATGTAGTAATTACGAGTGGCTTTGGATATGAATGATCTCTCTATCCTCCGATTGAGTCAGAGGTGCCATGATCCGGGTAGATCCTCAACTATGGCACTGTTTGAGAGCCGACGGTCACTACTACAGACGACTGTGGGGTCACTGGTGACCTCCTATCCTCTGAACCTGAGCGCAAAGTATCTAATACAAAGAATATTATATTAGTTGACAAATGATAAAATAACATAAATGAAAATATATATATTAAGTGTTAGAGCTTACCATCTAGTGAAAGAGGTGCAGAATCATGCGAGCTGGCCACATAATCGCTCTCTCCTCGAGAGCTCTATCCTCAACTGGCGTGGCTCTGATCTCTGAAAGACATGATATATGCTCTCTAAAAATAAAAATAAATAGATTCACCAAATTAATTATATAATTATAGACGGTAATGCAAGATTTAAAATGATACAAGATAATTAATTAAAATGATCCAAGAATTATATACTTAGCACTACTCATCGACCTCTTCAGATGTTTGATATCCTTCGAAATCTTCTTCCGATTCTTTTTCTTCTTCTTCCTTTTCTTCCTAACTCTTCTTCTTCCTCTTCTTCCCTTTCTTGGAGAATATTATCCTTTAAAACAATCTCAGTTGGATCTATCTCCTCATGTTGGCCATCTTCATATAGGAGAATTTCTAGAGCATCCAATTCCATATCATCGAATGATTGATGAACTCCTATCATCTCATCCTCTTGAAAGCATCCTGGTAACTGGGGCTCTTCTTCTTCAAGAAGTGCATAATGAATGGCTCGAGATTTAATTTTGTATATAGCCCATCAATCTTTCCTTCTTCTTCTTCTTGATAAAAAAAGAGTATAATATACTTGAGTAGCTTGTGCAGCTAGTACAAATAGCTCATTGACATAAGCTTTTGATCCATGTTTGATTTCAATAACCCGTGCTATAGATCAACCTTCATACCATTGTCGATATCGAACTATTGATACTTAAATAGAATGACACTATTACCTCCAATATAGCTCATCTTAGTCACTTCTTCAAAGATTCTATAGTAGTCACTCTCCATCTTATCTTTCCACTAGTTGCCTTTTATACACACACCACTGTTCATTGTGCTTTTATAATTTTTATGTTGCTGATGTTTAAAACTATTTATGTTACAGCCATTATAGTATGTCATATATTTTTAGGTCCGTAACCTAATGGTCACAGCTTCATTGGAGAAATTAAAATATATAAAATGATAATGGATGCTTACCAATTGATGGAACCAACATGCAAAGTTTTTTGAGCACTGTATTGATATTTCTTCATCACTTATGCTCGGATTTTCTTCTTTCAGAATCTCATCATATTGTCTAAATATGCATAAGATAATATTAAAATAAGTGATTAAAGAGTTGAAATTGTGATGAAAACTTACATGACATATGGGTCGACCTTCTTATAGTTTAGCAAAATATATGTCTCTACCTATCGAAGTTTAGTATCGGAGAAAACCCAACAAACCTCATGCCCAAATTTTCGAGCGGGATAGGCAAATATTAAGATCTCCCATTCTTATCCCTCAGCACCACAATCATTATTTCGGTCTACTTGAGTCAGCTTGGTCTACATATTGGGATTAAATTAGTGTTGTCTGAAATTTGAAATCTCTTCTATTATATAAGTCTTCACAATAGAACCTTCGACTCGGGTCTTATTTTTTACTTTTTTTTTGAGACTGCATATATATCTTTCAAATAGATACATCCACCTATACTGCATTGGACCCCCCATCCTAGCTTCATACATCAGATGAATCATGAGGTGCTCCATGAAATCAAAGAAGCTGGAAGAGAATATCTTCTCCAACTTGCATATGGTCTCTATATTGCTAGCCTCAAGATTGGAGATATGATCAGTAGATAGTTCGGTGGCACAAATATCTCTCAATAGAAGGCTAAGCTCGATCAAAAAACTCCATATAGAGTTGGAAAGAAGATCATGCCAAGCCAATGGGAGTAATCGTTGCATGAATACATGGCAGTCATGGCTCTTTAGCCTATGAAACCTGCAATCTTTGACATTGATGCACCGAGATAGATTACTCGTATAACAATCTAAAAATTTTGGGCTTTTACACCATTTGCAACATCCTTTAGTTGCTCTCTTGTTAAGGTATAAGATGCTTTCAGTTTCAAAAATTTTTTAGATGACACACCTCAACTAGCTCTAATAGAGGATGCTTGCATATGTTCTTCATATTTGCTCAAGCCTTAAGATTATCCTTCGTCTTGCCCTTAACATCCATAACAGTGTAGAAAATATTATCAAATATATTCTTCTCAATATGCATGATGTCAAAGTTATGATGAATCAAATTGATGGACTAGTAGGATAATTCTCAGAAGATGTTTTGCTTCATCCAGTTATGAGTTGTACCGAACTCCCGAGGCTTCTGCTTGTCAAATTCAATGCTAAACGAGACTTCATCCAATTAGGATATCTTTTGAAATACTTCCATACTATTGAGATGCTAGGGCGCATAGTCCTCTATCTTATTCCTCTTGAAACTATCCTACTACTTTCGAAAAGGATAATGCTTAGAGAAAAATTGATGATGGCAATCGAACCAGCAGGACTTATGACCATGTTCAAGCTAAAATAATTTTATATTCTCCATACAATAGGGACATGCTAGCTTCCCATGAGTGCTCCATCTTGATAGCATCCCATAAGTTAGAAAATTGCTAATAGTCCACATCAACATAGCCTTTGTTACAAAATTTTACTTCTTCGATGCATCAAAAGTATGAATGCCATCAGACCGTAATAATTTTAATTCATCAACAAGAGGCCTTATATATACATTAATGCTTCTACCAAGATGTCGTAATCCAGGAATAACTAATGTAAGAAAGATTTTATATTCTTTCATGCACATCCCAGGTGACAGATTGCATGGAGTGATAAAAACTAGCCAGAATGAATAAGAGGTCGCTGTATAACCGAACGGTGTAAAACCATCCGTAGATAGATCCAGCCAAACATTGCATGATTTCTGAGCAAATAAATGGTGGCAAGTATCAAATTACTTTCATGCCTCGCTATCTGATGAATGATACATCATATCGAGGTGCTTGCATGATCATTCTTTCTACCATCTCATCTGTCCAGCAGTACTTTTGGACAAGCAGAGCCTTTGAAGTCTAGAAGTGAAGGAAAGGTATCGAAAAATCTTGTATGATATATCTTTCTGATTCCTACCCTCTTGCCTTGACTTAAATTGGCTTGCACCGCATACGCCGCATAAGCTCTTCTATTGATCCTCCTTATGAAAAAGCATGCAACCATTACGGTATGCATGTATCTTCTCATATCCCATGTCCAAGCCATTCACCATCTTCTTTGAAGTATAGAAGCTCCCAACAAGTTTCTCATCCTTCGATAGTATTTTTTTTATTATTGCTACCATTCTATCATAACAATTAACCATCATATTAAACTCAGCCTTCAAGTTCAATAACTCTGACATAGCTGATAGTACAGTATTTATTTCACATCCCGACTATAGTGGTTTATCAGCATCTTTCAGCATACGATAGAAATCACCGCTGCCAACTTCTAGATCATCCTTCATATCTCAGTTCAATTCAAGACCAGCCGCATCCATAACTATGTCCACCATTCTATTTGTGTCCATATCCTGCTCAATTCTAACCCTTGTAACTTTCTCCCATGTCTCTCTATGTAGGTACCAATACTTATAGTTAGATATAAATCTACTCTTATACAAATGAACAGTAATTATATTCCTATCAAATATTTTTCTATTACTACATCTGTTACAAGGACAATGAGCCCGTCCTTGATGAAAGAGTGCCATATTTCGAAAAATAAAATTGCAAAAGTACTCTACATCCTCCCTATATTTAACAGAAATCTCCTGGTTAACTACTCAATAGTCCATCCAACTATGGTTCATGGCAAACTATCTAAGAATTCTGCATATACATAAATACAAGATGATTGCTAAATACTATTTTATCATTCAAAATAGCTTACATAGTAAATACATCCTATCATCAACTAATAGGTAAAGATATGTCCTATTCCATTCAAAAAATATATTAATTCTATAGATCCATTATAGTAACCAAACGATATACAATAGGGATCGAAAAAATTTTGACAGTATTTCTCCTTAATTCTTTCGTATAGGAAGAACAAAGAGAAATACTGTCCAAAATTTTTTTCGAACTTTCACATACCATTTGATTACTGTAATGATCTATAGAATTATTTATATTTTTCAAACTATCATAGTGGATAATCAATTGATCAATATACATAATTTTTTCATCCATACAAAAGTAAATAAATATATGGATACAATAGAATACATACATTAATCAACTGACAGATCTATCGCTCCATGCAATATAAATTTTATTAAAATTAATATATAATTAATGCTGCTTGATATTTTTCATTGATTTGAGTGCATTGGATGCATGATCTAGCTAGATGCATTGAACACCAGCTATGATTCGAGGTCTGGACATGCAAGACACGTCCAGACCCCGTGTTTGCAATGCTGCCTGACATCTTCCCTCGATCCGAGCACTCTGCATGCCTAGACCCAAGTTTCATGCATCTAATTAATTAATTATTTAACTAATTAATTAAATTAATATTTAATTAACTTTTAGTGATTGTACTTTAGCCGTCACTAATGCTGTCACTAATAGTAGACAACATTAGCCATCGCTAATACTCACAGCGTTGATGCGGGATCGCGTGATAGGGGCGGTGGGGTAGGGCTGAGATGGCTGGCTTGGAGCTACGGGCTGGAGGTAGCAAGGTTAGGGCCAGGGTTGGGGTGGGGGCGGTGGGGCCATTGGGTGGGGGCCACGAGGTCAGGGCAGGGCTTGGGGGCCGATGGAGTCTGGCCATGGGTTGGGGGTGGTGGAGCTGTGGGGGGTCGCGATGCTAGGGCTGGGGTGGGGCTTGTGGGCCGACGGAGTCAGGCTGTGGGCTAGGGGCAGTGGGGCCACCGGGGGCGATGGGGCAGGGGTGGGGTGATTGGGGCCAGCGGGGGCGGCCGTAGGCCGCGGGGTCGACGGGGCAAGGGCCACAAGGCCGACGAGGTCGGCTCAAGATCGAGCCGATGCTAGCTAAGACGGGGCCGATGGGGTCGCAGCGGCTGTGGGACGTCGGAGAGGGGGGTTGGGGGGGTGAGGATACCAGAGAGGGGGGTTGGGGGGTGGGAATGGAAGAGAATGAGTGGAAAGAGAGAAATATTTTGATTTTATAAAAGACTATTAGCGACGACAAACTTACCGTTGCTAATACCATCAGTGACAGTATTAGCGACGAAAATTTTCATCGTTAAAAATAAAAATTCATCACTAATACTTTTATCAAATTTTTAAAATAATTTTTTTAAAATTATTAACGATGGCATGACATCCGTCGCTAATACCATCGCTAATAACCTAGTCATCGCTAATGCTGTCTCTAACATCGTCGCTAATAATACTTTTTATTAGTGATGGAATCAACCGTCGCTAAAAAGATTTTTGGTCGCTAATAGCAGTATTAGCAATGGCAACATTACCATCACTAAAAGCCATCTCTAATAACTCCACACCTTCACAAACAACCGAACATGAAAAATTTAAAATCTATCTTTATCATTTATTATCTAAATAATTATTGTTAGTATATCATTATAAAAAATCAGTTCGATCTGACAGTCCTAGCTATATCGATCAATAAAATTTGATTTTGATAGTCACGAACGATCACATGATGATCTGATAGATCGAGATCATTGATAGATCTAAAAATTTACAGCAATAATCTTGATGATATTTGTAGCATACTATCAAAATTTTATTTCAATCAAACATCATTATCATGATCAATTTAGTATGGAATGATTTCAATCATTAAATAAAAAATGATGATTAAAAGGTCAAATGGTGTCCTATTAAGACAATATTTTAGACAAATGATCTTTGCTACTATTTTAATTATTTATACGGTGATGATCATAAAATCTAAACCGCATATATATGAACCATCTACGTTAAGCAGATCTTACAAAAGCACAAGTATAATTATTCAAAGATTTTAAGAATGAGTATCAAGAAGCATATAGTTTTGGATCGTTCATATATGTGCATTTTGAATTTTACGATCATCACCGTACAAATGATCAAAATAGTAGTAAAGATCATTTATCTAAAAAATTACCTTATAATCGGATGTCGTTTGATCTTTTGATCATTCATTTTTTATTTAACGGGATAAATCATTCTATGCTAAATTGATAATGATAATGATGTCCGATTGAAGTAAAATTTTGATAGTATATTATAAATATCATTTAGATGATTATTGTAAGTTTTTAGACTCATCAGTTGTCTCTATCTATCAGATCATCATGCAGTTATTTGTGACCATTAAAAATAAATTTTATTGATCGATATAGCTAGAGCTACTAGATTGAGGTGATGTTTTATGATGATACTTTAATAATAATTATTTAAATAATGAATGATGAAGATAAATTTTAAAATTTAAAATTATATCATATTTTTAAAAAATAAAAAATTATATTTTGTATTGAGTATTAGCGACTGTAGTTGTCATCGCTAATACTCTTCCTATCATCGTTAATAATTCTAATAAATTTTTTCTTTTATTTTTTGAGATGGTGAATACTGTCGCTAGTAATGGCATAGCTAATGATTATTAAAGATGGTAGTTGTCGTTATTAATACTCTTTTCACCATCGCTAATAACTTTAATAAATAATTTTTTTATTTTTTACGATGATGAGTGCGGTCGCTAATAGTACCATCGTTAATGATTATTAGAGATGACGATTACCATCACTAATACTCTTTTCACCATCTCTAATAATTTTAATAAATAATTTTTTTATGACGGTGAATGTCATCTCTAATAGTACTGTCGCTAATGATTATTAGTGATGGCGATACCATATCTAATACCATATATGCCGTTGATAAAAATAATATTAATGATGGTGAAAATGTCGTCTCTAATAGCCATCGATAAAATAATGAATAGCGACGGAATCATTGCCGACGGTAATGCTATTACTAATAGTCATATTAGCGATGATAAAAATACTGTCGCTAATGGCCATTGCTAATATCTTAATTTTTTGTAGTAGTCCTACTAGTGGGAAGAGCAGATCTGTAGCCTTGAGGGACTGTCTGAGTGCCATGCCCAGATCGGGTATGGCTTCGATGATAGTCTCTCATGATGTTTATGTGGAGCATATGCTTCCAAAAGGGATGGCTAGTGGGCCACACGATTGCTCTTTGATGCAGACCGTGGTCTTCACCGCCTAGATACCTTATCCTTGGGGCCCTTAATAGCCTACTGGTACTAGCTTTACCCGCTGCTGTCGGTTTGGTGAGGACTCAGTCTCTCCATTGATCGGTGCAAATGAAGAAATGGCTCATTACGTGAAACTCTGAAAATGAAGCACGCCACTCTTTGAATTTTGCAAACATCGGTTCCTTCCCCCCTAGCCATTAATGGCTAGATAATGCAACGGCCTTCCTTTTTGAATACCCTCCTGACTTCAAATAGGTGCGCATCCTCTACTATTTGCTATACTCCCATCCTCTGAATTATCTAAGCGTCAAACTCGGGAGTAGGGGGCATATGCTAGGGGGTGTTGGGGTTTTACACCTTGGTCACTACAGAATGACATAGAAAATTGTAATGTACTTTGAGTACTATTTAAATTTTCTTGATGATTGGCCTGGGAATTAGCTAGCTGGATATTTCAAAGGAGTGCCTATAAGAAGAAGAGATTGACATAATACTAATTGTTGGGGGGAGGAATCCCCTTTAGTACCAAAGCCCGCCTTCGCCAATCACTGGGTGGAGCCGATCTCTAGGGGTTCGACTGCACTATGCCCTCTTCGATCCCCATCCGAGGCTCGGGTTGAGGAATGTCAGATGATCCCCCTCCGTAGGCTGATAGGCTTTACTGTCTAGTCGTGTCACTCCACTTATCAGTCGTATGGCATGTCACCTTACCATCTCTTTCACAATCCACTACACGCCGAGCGAGTTTATGATCAATGTGAGAAGATTTAAGTACATCCTCTGCGGCCCAACATGATGGGACACTGAGGAAGCACCTTCTTGTCCTTTCAATTTTGATGTTAGTTTCTTCTTTTTTCTGAAGGAGCCTTAATAAAGTTGCAGCATTGATTCCTATCTCGGTGACCGATTTAGGTATCCTACCAGTCTATGCCCCAACCGATCCACTCTAAAGTAATCACCTGAACATCAGGTTTGGGGCCAAGGGAAGGTTGATGGCGGCATTATTCTCAGAAATTCTTGGCCAATTCTTACTCCTAATTAGATCAAAGATTCTTTACTATTACAACTTACTTTTTTAAGAAGGCTGGCCCCTACTGTACTGACCCTCTGAATAGAACTCCGCAATGAATCCTTTGATGCTCGTGCCCCCACTGCCAAACCCGATCTCTGCCAACCTATGGGTTGGTGAATTCGGATGAGGTGGCTGATTCCCTCTAATCAATTCCTTTTAATAATGGACCCCTGGTAGTCCCCAAACTTTGGCATCAGAGGAGGGATCGGACATTGGACATTAACCAATTCTTTTGAAGGCAAGTCGAAAGATCACTTGTGACTTTTGGTTAGAGCATATCAAGTCAGGACACATCACCGCCATCTCACTTGCCGCCCACACATTTATTCAGCCCAAGTCACATCTCTTTCCCAGCCGGCAGCACGCCAGACAAAAATCCACCTATCAGTGACACATGTGACGCAATTTGTACGGCTTATTATTACCAAAACCCCTATAAATAGAGATAAAAAAAGAGACTCTCATGTATGCCCTGCATGTGCTCAATACACCCTATGCTCTCATGTAATTTTCTCTCCTTCTCTTTTGTTGTGATAGAATTCTGATTTGATCATCGGAGGATCCTTGTCGGAGCTAACTCTGGTCGGGACTTGTTTTGCAAGAATATCGATCCAGTTGTCCCCAGCTTACTTTAGCAGTATCTGTATGCGGCCGGGAATCTTCTGCAACAATAGTCATCATTTGGCACATACTGGCCCATAATTAACCTAACTAATGGCTTGCTGTTAACAATGATGCTTGTTGTGTATTGCTCCGACTAACAACTAAATATATACTAAATGTTCTCTTTGAATGCAAAAAGTGAAGCATGCTTTTGGTTGTGTTTGTTAACTACTAAACAAAATGTCTCTTTAATTAAGCACCATGTTTAGGACCACACTGGTGTATAGAATGAATTTTAACAACAATTGGGTGCTCCCATACTCTCTGACGGGCTTTATATTAGGAAGTGTTGGACTGTAATCCTTTTTTGGCATAAATGGTTAATTAATGTTAGTATTGAAAAGGAAATATTTTCTTCAGTAAAGGTTCTTTGCGGCCTGGTGCACGCTATGTAGTGCTGTGCATTTTTAGATGGCTGCTATGAAAAATAGTAATCAAACAATATAGACATGGAATGCACTCATGAACTATCTTAGTTGATGGCCGTCCATCTTTTGATGGTGACCATTCATAGCTGCATAGTATTCTACGGTGCCATGTGCATACCAAAGAGAATCCATGCTCGTTTGTTTTAAAACAAGCGCCTTGGCTCAATTTGTTTGTTGCTTAATTCTTGGTGATTAACATAGGAGCACACATGGATTGAACCTTGCTTGAGTCCAAGAGAGCTGAATCCCCTTGTGCAAAGTCCAAGTAATGATGCTCCACTAAAAAGGTCTTAAGTAATGATAACACCTCTTGTGCCACCTTGTTTTTAATTTGTTAGACAACTGGTTGTCCTTGGAGAGGCAAATTTTGACAGACAAGGAAATAGTGAAGCCCCTAGATTTTATTAGGACGGTGTGTGGGCCTCCTATATATGACGTAGAACGGTCCTTGTCATTTGGAATAAAAGAGTTACAGTTCCTCACCATAGTGGAATTTGGTCGGTATGAGAACAAGGATAGAAGTTACATCAAAGTAGGCTTGTGGAATAACGTGGTACGTTGAAGAGAATTGGTGAGAACCGGGTCCCTATAGCTAATTTGGTTGTTAGTGGTAGCAAGATTAGGTGGGAATCTTGATAATTATGTTGTGACCAGAAGTAGACGAAGGGACAAAATATTACAGGGAGACAAATATCCTGGATCCATGTACAGAAGATGTTTTGAAAGCGATCAATTTATAATTACTCATTTGCTCAGAAAGAGAGAGAGAGAGAGAGAGAGAAGAGAAGAAAGCGATCAGTTTATGGTTGGCTGTGACCAGTAACTAGATGAACGAATAAATGATTACAGGGAGAAAGATATCCTGGATACAAGTATGAAAGTTAACTTGAAAGCGATCGACAAACCACCAAGCTTAACCGAATGCCCTTGGGAAAGAGGATGGGGGTGGGATAATGTGCTCAGAATAATCTTGCTTCATCTTTATGCTAAGAAAGTACCTCTACTAAAAATAGTTCGATACAAAATAAGTGTACAACTGCTTGCACTCGTGTATTGCAAAATGAATGGATTGTATTCACAAGGGACCAATGGAATGCGGGCATTAGAGTGCTTCTATTATATATATGGATGTCTTGCCTTTTACCCTTTCTTTTTGTTTATAATACTGTGGACGCATGCATAATTACATGGTAGACAACACAAAAAGAAGATAAGAATTAGGTTAGGCAAACAAAGAAAGGCAACTGTAACCATCCAGTCAAAGGGAAAAAATAACCTTTGGTATGATGATGGTGCGGTGGTCAATGTGATCTTGCAAGGGTGGCTGCTTCTAGAGCATAAGTTATTTGTGAAGAAAAAGCAGTGAGTAGTTCTTCACTTAATAGAGCTGGTAGCTAAGTGATATAATAGCAACATAATAAAAATAATGTTTATTTCAAGAGGCTTTCACACCTTGAATCATCAATATGAGATCCTATTATCTGAACTTATAATCTGACTGATTTAAGTGAAGATTTACATACATATATTCACATATCTTCATGCACAATGGGAGTGAAGCTATAGAGGATCATTCTGGTTCGGTAATTATTATGTTGCACATGCTTGGCTTCTATTAGCTACAGCCCAAGGGAGAAAGAATGATTGATCTTCTTCAGCAATGTTGACCCTTGGTTGAGCTCAAAGCACTCCAAACCCTCTTTATCTACCAGACCACTACACAAATTCCGTTGCATGTTCAGGCCGTATCTTTTGCATGAAATAATGATGAAGACAGATTCCCCACGGTGCACCGCAGCATGCAATGTAATGTGCATGATGGACGGCCAGCATACAACGTGCATGCACACATGCCCGTGCCTACGTCCGTGCGGGTGCTATTTGTTTGTGATGGATGGTATTGTGGGGTCGTTCGACCTCGGCCATCATCTTTGACCATTGTCCTTGGACTCAACCCGATGAGTTGGCTGGGCAAACACTGACCCCATGGTTGGATCTAACCTGACGACTCTCAGAACTCAGAGGTGTTAAATTGTTATAAGAAGAACATGGACTGGTGCAACCCCCTCAAATTTTAGATAGTTATAATAAAACGTGGCGCATTATAAGTTAATGCCACTCATTGCTTACTGCCCATGATGACATCGTGGACCTTAATCTTCCATCGTAGTTACCAACTAATAAGGTCCCTATCTATAAAAATGAGACACACAAGACCCTTGGATAAGTTTTTTAGGACTCTCATAGTCAGAAACACCCTCTCCCAATTCTCTCTCTCACTGTTCCCCAAAGCTCTAGCTAACTTAAGTGTCAGAGGGTCTTCCACCGAACAATCTTTGGTGATCAGACTTTTTTTTAGGACTTGAGAGCGGTCATCCATCCTTTGATCTCCATCAAACCCCGAGCTCCAATTCGGACAAGCATTGACCATAGCCACTCCTCTTTAAAGCAAAGACTTGCGGCAATAGTTTGATACTAGAGGAAGGACCTCTCGACCCAGCATAGAAGGAGAATCATGGTGAGGATCAGAATGTGTAATAACCCCGCTATCTCTCATCGATGGTCATCTTGATGTAGTGCGGGTGGCGCTGCACAGATATCCGCTTCTCAGGGATCTGTGCAACCACCTGTGATGGCGGATCTATAGTAATTTGATACCCTGATCCAACAAGTCCGGGCATTAACTGACATTGTACAGTAGCTGCAATAGGCTACCGAGTAGCAGCAGCCCTAAGAACCCACTCACCAGGTAGTGCCCTCTCATCATAGCCACCAAAACTGCCCTTAGGGTCCGGAGGCGGCCCCCCAAGGCATGCATTATTCCATTTCTATGGCATAACAATTGCCATCACATCGAGGTTCGAAGAGAGAGGAGCGATGTTAGCGCTTCCTGGCTTCCTTTAATGGCAACTCGATCCTAGGCTACTCTCCATGCCTTGAAAATTTGCATCGAGAAGAAAATCTTGAGTACAAAGTCTGGGAGATTGGACGTCATCTTGTTGAAGTGCAAATGGAGAGCTAGAGGAATAATGATGGCTTCAGCTTCAACTCTTGGTCCCCCTTTTCTTGCACAATCCTAAAGGAACCAATTCTGGATCGGTTTAAGATGCGATAGATAGAGCTTCACGATGGCTTCTCGGATCCCCTTGACCACTTAGAGGGCTATAAGGCCTTTATGATGCTTTAGGGTACTTCAAATGCTCTCCTCTACCTCATCTTCCCTACCACTCTTAAGAAGGCTATACGGGTATGGTACTCTAGAGTTCAATCGGAGTCTACTTAATCATTTGAGTAGCTCAAAAATTTATTCATCATCTACTTTGTCAACAATCGAGCCCAACAAAAAAGCTTTACAGTCTCTTCTCAATTCAGTAGGAAGAAGGTGAATCTTTATGTGACTACATGGCGCATTTCAATGCGGCCATATTAGAGGTCTACAATTTTGATGAATTAGTCCTGATATTGGTGCTTAAAAGAGGACTACAAAATGAGTGCCTCATCTTTTCTCTCAATAAGCTATCTCCAAGAGATTATATTAATCTATGGGCATGGGCTCGGAAGCATGTGCAAGCAGAAGAGGCCTGAACCATGTGCAAACAAGCCAAGGGAGGAAGGACTCCTAACAAAAAGCAGGGCCTAGAGAACCCGTGCATGACCTGAGTTGAAGAACAATCCTCCTAACCAACAAAAAGCCTCCAGCTGAGGAGTCCACCTCGGTGGTTTAATAACTACGCTCCTCTGACTTTTCTTCGAACTCAAATTTTGATGAAAATCGAGAGCCAGCGGTACCTTCTCGATCTCTGCCAATGAAGTCTCCATCCATAAGAAGGAATAGATGGAAGTACTACCACTTCCATCGAGATCATGACCATAACACTGAGGACTATCTATAATAGAAGGACGAAATCGAAGCCTGGATTCAGAGAGGCTACCTCGAAAAGCATGTTCAAGAGCATGAGGAGCTTGCAAACAAGGGGCCACCTCAGTACCAATTCAATGAGAAAATCAACAACAACCGACTAATGGTAGGTGTCATCAACATCATCTTGGACTTCGACAGTGGCAGGGGTAGAAGATCAAGTCGAGGGCTTAAAGAGACAATGGACTAGAAAAGTTATTTCTTTTTCTAATGATAATATTCAAGGAGTTCAAACTCCTTATGATGATGCTATCGTCATATAAATATCAATAGTTAATTATGATATAAAGAGAATTTTAGTAGATATGGAAGATTTACTAATATATTATTTTATGATGTATTTCGATGAATGATATTGTCCCAAGAATTAATTTTGATGGTCACAAACTATTTGAGGAGACTAATGAGTTTCTTATCCTTGAAGAATACTTTGATGTTGTTTTAGATAATCCAAAAATGTTGAGTTTGAAAAGCTCCTTTAAGGGTGCCAAAGTTGAAGATTTTACAAGTTGGAGATATTTTTGAAGCCTTTTGGAAGTATCAAATTCATTTAAATTTATTTAAGAGTATTTGATAGTATTTTGATAAATTTTAAATTTTAAATGTATGAAAAATTAGATTGAAACAAAATGGGACGACCCAAGTGGATCATCCCTTTGTCAAAGGAGCCGGCACGCATCTGTTTTGGGTTTCGGCATGCAGTGGGACGACCCTTGGATCGACTCCTGAGATTTGAGATAAAAATAGAGAGCATGATTTTCTGTCTGACCAAATGAGATGACTCGTGGGTCTACCCATTCCCAGTGAGGCATCCCATGGGTCGACCTATGCGGAGCAGACTTGCATAACGACTAATTTTCAATCTATTTTTGATGTATTTAATACACATTAAACATACTTCAATGACTTTTAACTAACTTTAAGATACTCTCAAGACTAAATAAAAATTATAAATGCTCTCTAAAAGTGAAAAATCAAAGGAACTAAGAAGTATTCAAGCTCAAATCTATGAAAAAGAAAGAAAAATTTTAAAAAGAGAGAAAGAAGTATTCAATCAGCTCATCAACCATTCTCCAGCTACATTCAAGTATCCAAATCATCTGAGAGCTGGAGAATGGTTGATGAGCTCAAATCTAGTCCTTACTTGATTTAATCACACTCTCAGATGATTTGGATACTTGAATGTAGCTGGAGAATGGTTGATGAGCTGATTTGATTTAATCATCAAATCTAGTCCTTACTTGATTTAATCATCAAGAGCCAAAGATCTATGGTAGTCTAATTTGGTACATTTCTAGCCGAAGGATAATCCACCAACCGACCTCCACTTTTCAATGGATCCAACTATACCTATTGGAAAGCTCAGATGAGAATATTTATTCAAGCACTTGACTATGATATATGGAGTATCATAGTGAATGGACCTTACACACCTACTAAGTTGATTGATAGTGTGTTCCTCCCTAAGCCAAAAGGTGAATGAGATGAGTTTGACAAGAAAATAGCTCAGCTCAATGCTAAAGTCATGAATGTCTTATATTATGCCATAGATATAAATGAATTTAACCATATTTTTACTTGTAATTCAACTAAAAAAAATTTGAAATAGGTTAGAAGTTACACATGAGGGCACAAACCAAGTAAAAGAGTCAAAAATTAATATGCTTGTGCACAATTATGAATTATTTAAAATGAAACCTGATGAGTCTATAACATAAATATTTACTCATTTTACTGATATCATAAATAATCTAAAAATCTTGAAAAGTGTTATTCTAACAGTGGTCTTATAAGAAAAGTGCTTAGGTCTTTACCAAGATCGTGGGAGGTAAAGGTCACGGTGATTCAAGAAGCCAAGGACTCAAATATTCTGCCTTTGGAGGAGCTGCTTGGATCTCTTATGACCCACGAGCTGACTATGAAGCAACATTCTAAAGAAGAGATATAAAGAAAGAAGATAATTAGCCTCAAATCAATAGCTCAAGAAGAAGAAGATTCAAAAAAATCAGAAAATAGTGAAAATGATGAAGATTTAGCATTAATTACAAAAAAATTCAGATGGTTTATGAAGAAGAGAAGATAAGAGATCAAAAGAAGACCACCAGTTAAGGGAGAACTAAATAAAGAAAAAGAGAAAGAATAACCTATCATTTGTTATGAGTGTAAGAAGTCGGATCATTTTAGATCAGACTATCCCCAACTCAAGAAGGGTCAGAAGAAGTTCAAGAAGAAAAAGATAATGATGGCTACGTGGAGCAACAGTGATGACTCCATCTCAGATGAAGAATCTCATGAAGAAGCCAACCTATGCCTTATGGCACATAAAAATAAGGTAATCACTAAAACTTAAAATGAATTTTCTTATGATGAACTGCAAGAAGCATTTCATGAGCTTTTGGATGTTTTAAAGAAATTAAGACAGAAAAATAAAAATTTGAAATTAAAAAATCAAACTTTATTTAAAGAAAAAGAAGAGATCTTCAACAAAAATAAAGAATTAGAAATGAAATATCAAACTCTATCAAAGGAAAGGGAAGAAATTTTAAGTATAAATAAAACTCTTGTTAAGAAAAATCAAAACCTAAAAGAAGAAGTAACCAAATTGAAACCAATAGTTGATAGATTTATCGCGAGCTCAAATAAACTCTAAATGATTATTGACAATCACAAAGCGGTATATGATAAAGCCGATCTTGGTTATAATACTTTTAGAAAATAAAAATTTTTGAAAAATATTTTTATAAATATATTCATGAATAAATTATTAAATATTACATGTTTTAAATGTGGTAAGGTAGGACATAAAGCTTACGCGTGCTTGTCAAACAAATTTGTTAATATAAATATTAAGAAAATATGAGTTTCAAAAAGAACAATTGTGACTAACCCCAAAGGATCAAAGTTAGCTTGGGTACCTAAAGTTAAAACTTAATTTTATGTGTGTAGGTGTGTCTTACATCCCAAGCAACGAAGCGAAAGTGGTATCTTAATAGCGGGTACTCAAGATATATGACCAATGATGAGTCTCAATTCATCATCTTGAAAGCTAAGAATGGAGGGATGGTCACCTTTGGAGATAATGACAAAAAAAATCATCAGCATAGGTAATATTGGAATCACTCTCTCCACTTGTATTAAAAATATTTTATTTGTAGATGGTCTTAAGCATAACATTTTAAGCATTAATCAATTATGTGATAAAAATTATAAAGTAATTTTTGAATCATCTATGTATATTGTAACTAGTCCTTTTGATGATAGCATTAAGTTCATTAGACATAGACATGGCAATATTTACATGATAGATTTGTATAATCTTTTCATACAAACATGCAATGTTTTATGGTCATGAACGCTAAAATCAATGAGACTAGTTGGTTCTGACACCAAAGGCTTGCACATATTAGTATGCACGTACTATCTAAAATTATTAAAAAAGATTTGATTTTTTGTTTGTCAAAGATAAGTTTTGAAAAAGATAAAATTTATGATGCATGCCAATTAGGTAAACCAACAAGAGTTTCTTTTAAGCCCAAGAATATTGTTTTAACTTTTAAACCTTTAGAACTTTTACATATGGATTTGTTTAGTCATACAAGGACAATTAGCCTAGGAGGTAAAAGATATGATTTTATGATTATCGATGATTTCTCACTTAGATCTTATTTTTAGCATCTAAAGATGAAGCATTTTCAGTATTTTCTAAGTTTTGCCGAAAAATCTCAAATGAAAAAAGTTTACCAATTATTTTAATTTATAGTGACCATGGTACCGAATTTGAAAATAAAAATTTTAAAAAATTTTGTGATGAAAAAGGTATAGATTATAATTTTTTTGCATCTAGAATACCCCAATAAAATGAGATAATAAAAAAAAAAAAAAAAATTTTGAAGAAATAGCTCGTACCATATTATGTGAGAGCAAGCTCTCAAAATATTTTTAGACAGAAGCAATCAACACAGCGTGTTACATCTTAAACCGTGCTTTAATAAAATCAATTTTAAAGAAAACACCTTATGAATTATGGAAAGATAGAAAATCTAATATAAGATATTTTCATATTTTTGGTTGTCGTTGCTTTGTTTTAAATAATGATAAAGATAGCTTAGAAAAATTTAATACTAAATCTGATGAAGCTATCTTCCTTGGCTACTCTGCTTCTAGTAAAGCTTTTAAAATTTTTAATAAAAGAACTCTAGTAGTGGAAGAGTCAATCCATATAGTTTTTGATGAGACCAATGATCTTCCATTAAGAAAGAGAGAGGGTGCTGATGATGCAGGTATCATAGAAAAAGAATGAAAGAGCTCACCATCAATGACTCAAATGAGCAAAATAAAGATTAGTTGGAAGAAAAATATGAGGATGAAAGTATTAATGATCAAAATATTCAAGAACAACCTCAAGGTACAAGTAATCTTTCAAAAGAATAGAGATATATCCATAATCACCTCAAAAAATTAATCATTGGTGATCCGACATAAGGGATAAGAACTCGATCCTCTCTTAGAGATGCATGTAATTATGTAGCTTTCGTTTCTCACTTAGAACCTAAGACAATAGAAGAAGCTGAATAAGATCATAACTGGATAAATGCTATGCAAGAAGAGTTAAACTAGTTTGAAAGAAATAATGTATGGACTCTTGTTGCTAGACCTAAAAATCATCTAATAATAGAAACAAAATGGATATATTAAAATAAATTAGATGAAGATGGTAATATAATTAGAAATAAGGTAAGACTAGTTGCTAAAGGATATAACCAACAGGAAAGAATTGATTTTGATGAAATATTTATACCTGTTTCTAGATTAGAAGCTATTAGAATGTTTCTCGCTTATGCATGTTTCATGAATTTAAACTATTTCAAATGGATCTTAAAAGTATCTTTCTAAATGGCTATATTACTGAAGAAGTATATGTAGAGCAACCCTCAGACTTTGAAAATCATAAATATCCAAACCATGTATTTAAATTAAACAAAGCCTTGTATGGTTTGAAACAAGCCCTTAGGGCTTGGTATGAAAGATTAAGTAAGTTTCTATTAGAAATTGATTTTTCAAGAGAAAAACTAGATACAACTCTTTTTATAAAAAGAAAAGATGAAAAGATACTAGTTATACAAATATATATTGACGATATTATATTTGGATCTACTAATGAAGCTTTGTGTCAAAAATTTATCAAGCTTATGCAGGGAGAGTTTGAGATGAGCATGATGGAAGAATTCACCTTCTTCCTCGGACTTCAGATCAAGCAAATAAAGGAAGGGATCTCCATCATCCAAAGCAAGTACACAAGAGAATTATTAAAAAAATTTGGGATGGAGAGCTCCAAGAGTGTAAGTACTCCTATGACCCCTTCTTATAAATTAGATAAGGATGAATATGGTAAATCTATTGATTCAAAGCTTTATAGAGGTATGATAGGTTCTTTGTTATATCTTACTATCAGTAGAGCTGATATAATGTTCATCGTATGTATGTGTGCAAAATTTCAGTCTAACCCTAAGGAATCATATTTGAATGCTGTTAAAAGAATATTCAAATACCTAAAAAAAATACAAAACCTAAGACTTTTTGATTTTCTAAGCAATCTTCTATTGACTTAATAGGTTACTCAGATGCTGATTTTACTGGGTATAGATTAGACAAAAAAAGTACTAGTGGAACTTACTAATTTCTAGGAATCAACTTAATCTCTTGATTTAGCAAGAAGCAAAATTCGATGGCATTGTCTACGGTCGAGGCTGAGTACATTGCAGTCAGAAGTTGCTGTGCTCAAATCTTGTGGATTAAGCAACAGCTCATAGATTTTGAGATTGAACTTAAAGACATCCCTATAAGATGTGACAATACTAGTGCTATTAGTTTGACTAAGAACCCAATCCAATACTCTAGGTCAAAATATATTGAAATTAGACATCACTTTATAAAAGAACATGTTCAAAATAATGATGTAACACTTGAATATATAAATATTAAAAAATAATTAGCTAACATATTCACTAAAGCATTAAATGAAGATAGATTTTGTACAATTAGAAGGAAATTAGGTATCTTAGATCCTTTTGCTTGAGCTCTCATTATAATTCTTCTCTCAAAATCCATCCAAAATTCTTTTACTTCATCATCTTAAATTTAAAAGGCATCTATTTTTATTTGAGGTCTATTTCAAGTCAATTAAAAATCATCAAAATTATTCAGATATGATCTCAGATTTTTTTCCATTGAAATTCTTCGTAAAAAATCATACCAAAATTTATCTGAGCTCTACACGATCATCTCAAGTTGATTCAAGTCTTTTCAATTTTTTTTTTTAAATTTTTCTCTCACTTTCGAATTTTTTTCTCATCGCCTGAACCTACCCTGGATGGGATAATCCATGGGATGTCTCAATTTATCGGGTAAACAGGTTTAAGTGGATCTATCCATTAAATGTTTTACACTAAAACACCAAAGGGTTCAACTTATTCACTATTCATCTTCCTCCTCTTTTCATCCCAAACTAAAACCCTACTCCAAGCTCCCCACTAGCCACAAACTCCTAAATCCAACCCTCCATCTGCCCAAAAATCTCTTGTTTCTACCTTAAAGTCTTGGGTAGACACTCTCTCATGGCCTATTCATGATCAAAACCCACTTTTTCATAATCTTCACCAAACCTTTGAAACCCTCATTTCAAAAATCCTAAACAAACACCTCAAAATCCTTTATTTCTCTTCATCCCCATCAACCTTTCACCCTTCATTACTCTCTTGACTGGTTCCTTAGCTCTCATTGCAACAATGGCTCCCAAGATGCGGCTGCCCCAAAGAAGGAAGTCTGTGAGCCCATTGGAAGCAGAAGAAAGAAGAAAGAGAGCGGCTCAGATCCCAACTCAAGCTTCTCCTCCCAGGACTTCAAGTAAGATTCCTCTCTCTGCCAAAAAAGTTACTTTAGAGAGGAATATAGATTTTCAGTTCTTGAGAAGAAATGATTTTTCAATTGATGAAAAGATAATTAAACAAGGGTGGAGATTCTTCTGTAGCCTGTCTAAGCTGGTGTACATAGACTTGGTTAAAAAATTATATTCAAACCTCATGTTTGCTGATGAAATTCTAAGATCAGTAGTTAAGGGTATTGAGATTGTCCTAAATGCTGCTAGGTTGGGTAGATCACTTCAAATGTCCTATGAAGGAAGTTGTTTTGATGAGCTTCCTAGAAAGGAGGATGGACTCAGGACCATTCTAGAGAGAGATGATGTTGCAGGATTTATGAAAATTGAGGCAAAAGACTTGAGTGTGGAGATCAGACTACTCCTCCACATGATCTCTAGGATCTTCTGCTCTAGAGGGGGAAGATATGACCTGATGACTGGATAAAACATATGTCTGATGCATCATGTTGTTTCTGAGTCTCCACTGAATCTTCTATTTCTGATGATTGATGCCATGAAGGAGGTCTTGAATAGATCCAAAGCTCCCTTACCTTATGGAATGACCCTGACGGTTATTTTTTAGATAGTCTGTTGTGAATTTTGAGGGGGAGGCTGTGTGTCGGTTGCTGAACATTGACACCTACAACGACCACTCCCTTCGATGTATGGGTTTCATTAGAGTGAATGGTCATTGGACCAAGGGTCGAGGGACTACAATTGAGGAGGAGGAAGAGGAGCGTGCTGAGGGGGAGGGTCCCTCTTCGCCACCTGAGCCCAGGTTGAATCCTGATATTCACTTTGTGTCGGAGCCTGAGGTAGGTCTTTCAGATAGTGCACCCCCTTCTACGAGCCGTGTCGTGCCATCATCATCTAGATTGGGAGAGGACGAGATGGGACTGCTAGCTGAGTAGGTAGCAGGTATTTTTTTCATCTAGCAACAGCAGTTTCAAGAGCAGCTCCTTCACTAGTTTCAGTAGCAGTTCTTTCAGCAGATGCAACTACAGCAATATCAGCCTCCTCAATCAAGCTCTTTCTCTGCTTTCTCATTAGATCTCTCAATTATACCACATATCACCTCTTTGGTACAGTTATTGACTGACCTGAGCTCTAGATTGGAGAGTGTGGAGAGCTTTATGCTCAGATTCAGTGACAGACTCTTCAACATAGAGAGGGAGATCAGACTAGTCTTAACTTCATTATCAGCAAAAGTGGGCACTTCGAGCAGTTTCTCATCTCAGTTAGCTGATCTTGGTCCAAAGATAGAGAGACTTCGTGACCTGCTCAGATTGACACTTGAGCTAATTCGAGCTGATATTAGGAACTCAAGGAATTATGTTTCATCTGATCTTGAGGGGCTCAAAATTTCAGTAAAAGCTGCATTATCCCAGCTAGATACCATTAGGACTCAGCTCCAGTCTAGACCCTCTGTATCCACTAAGCCTACCTTTGTTCAGCCTATCGCCTTCCATCCTCCGACCTCTTCTACTCAGACCAGATCATCCAGTCGAGGTCGAGGTAGATATGGTCATGATTCTACTTCAGAGTCATTCTTTCATTTTATTCCTTCTGATCACGAGCCTGATGTCTAATCTTTTTGATTATGTTTTGGCTATTTTGTATTAGCTGCTTTAGATCTCGTACTACTTAGTTGTTGTATTTTGTTGAGTGTATGAGAACCTTATGATTATAGATATGTATGGTAATGTATAGATGATTTGATCATGTACTTGACTTTTGTAACTTCTTATTTTGTTGTATTTAAATGAGGTTATCTATTATCATCTTTTGTATTTTTAACTTATGTTTATTACTTCCTAGATATATATGAATGAATGTCTATTAAATTAAAAGTAACTCTGATACCTGCTGTAGGACCGTAGCTCATAACCTACTTCTCTCACTCATTAAAAATTTTACTGTTTATAAACTTTCTTTAGTCCATTTTTGAAGATGTTAAAAAGGGAGAGAAACAAAAAAGAGAGAAAGAGGGAGTTTGTATAATAAGAAAGAGAGAAAGAGGAAGTTTTTATAGAATGGCTATTTTTTATAAGAAAGAGGGAGAATATTTTCAAAATAATTATTTTATCTTTTCATATAAGAAAGGGGGAGCATTTTGCTGTGAGAAATAATTTTTGACAAAATTTTGATTTTTCATAAGTAATTTTCAGCAAAAATAAAAATATATGATTTAAAGCATTACAACTTGCTGATAATGTGAAACTCATGATACTCTGTAACTTGTATTCAACCTTTGGCATGCTCTCTTAACTCACAAGTACTTTAAAAACTCAACCTTTTGAGCTTTATGAATCTCTCTTTGTGAACACTCAAATATTTTATCATCATCAAAAAGGGAGAGGTTGTTGCTCCAAGAATTGATTTTGATAGTCACAAATTATTTGAGAAGATTACTAATGAGTTTCTTATCCTTGGAGAATACTTTGATGTTGTTTCAAGTAGTCAAAAAATGTTGAGTCTGAAAAGCTCCTTCAAGGGTGCCAAAGTTGAAGATTTTGCAAGTTGGAGATATTTTTGAAGCCTTTTGGAAATGTCAAATTCATTCAAATCTATTTAAGAATATTTAGTAGTATTTTGGTAAGTTTTGAACTTTAAATGTATGAAAAACTGGATTGAAGCAAAATGTGGCTATACAACCGGGTCATCCCCTTGTTAAAGGAGCTGGCACGCACCTGTTTTGAGTTTTGGCATGCAGTGGGATGACCCATGGGTCGACCCTTGAGACCCTAAGACCAAAACAGAGTGTATGATTTTTTATCTGGCCAAATAAGATGACTCATGGGTCTACCCATTCTCAGTGAGACATCCCATGGGTCGACCCATGAGGAGCAGACTTGCGTAATGACTAATTTTTAGTCTATTTTTTGATATATTTAATACACATTAAATACACTCTAATAGTTCTTAACTGACTCTAAGACACTTCTAAGACTAAATGAAGACTATAAATGCTCTTTAGAGATGGAAAATCAAAAGAACTAAGAAGTATTCAAGCTCAAATCTGTGAAAGAGAGAGAAAAATTCTAGATAGAGAGAAAGAAGCATTCAATCAGCTCACCAACTACTCTCCAGCTGTATTCAAATATCCAAATTATCTGAGGGTGTCCAACAAAGGCTTCAACTTCTTGAGTATTGTGCTTTTATTATTTTATTGTGCTCATTTAAGGAGCTCTTGTGTGCTAAAATTTTTGTACTCTTTTTTTTTTTGCTATTGTATATTAAGTTTTGAGAGATTCCAAAACTCAGATAGGTTGATTTGAATCTGTAATCAGAGGATTTGTAGGTTGGCTTGTACTCGAAAAATAAGTGTTCTTGCTTAGACAGCAAGGGTCGGTGTAATCTGACGTGTTGTAAACTGAAAATCTTTTTAGTGGATTGAATTCTCAAGTTGGGATTTGGAGAGTGGATGTAGATGTAAGATTAGCATTGAATCACTATAAATCTCTTGTGTTTGTTGTGCTCGTATATTTTTTTTTCATTGTGCTCTATACTTGTTCATTTGTTAATTATGGTTGATCTTCTTTTCTTTGTTAATTAACTCACCTCACTCATCAAGTATAGCACATTGCTTGTAAGCACTTAACACTAAAAATTTTAAAAGATCCAATTCACCCCCCCCTCTTGGGCTCCACATCTAGGCAACAAATGAGATTGCTGACTGATTGACTAAAGAAAGTCCATACTCCATTGGTCAGATTCTTTGAGAATTCTATTGCGGTTGAAGAGAAGATCACTCTGCCAATAACTACTGAAGTAGAACCTCAGCAAAAGGCCATTTAGCTCACTTTCCTTATTGTCCATGTGCCTTCGACTTACAATGCAATACTCGGATGATCTGGGTTGAACACGCTCTGAGCAATTATTTGCACGTATCACTTGCTCATCAGATTCTCAATCTGGAATGGAGTGGGAGAAATCCAAGGAGACCAAATACTTGTCCGGCAATGTTTCCTTACAATCATTAAAGAAAAATGGCCAATTGAGACTGCCAATCGAAGATCATAGAGATGAGTTGGAAGATTTTTGTGGAGAACCAGCCAAGCAATCTATCACTCTCCCCTTTGGGGAGGATCTGAATCGAACCATTTGGATTGATTCTCAGCTAACATTCGACCATAAGGATTGACTGATGGCATTTCTATGAGCTAATAAGAATTGATTCTCTGCTGATGCCCAACCACAAGGATTGACTAATGGCATTTCTATGAGCTAATGATGACATATCTTTATTTGATTAGCATTAGATATGCCAAGTATTCCTTCTAACATTATTGTCTATATATTAAATATGGACCCTGAGCACTGACCGTTGCGGCTGAAAAAGAGAAGTTTTGCCCTAGAGTGATAATAAGACAAACTCCTGACAGTTGGGTTCATTCAAGAAGCACATTATCCAGAATGGCTTGCCAACATCATTATGGTCAAAAAAGTCAATGGCAAATGGAGGATTGATATCGACTATACCGATCTCGATAAGGTATGTCCAAAGGATAGCTTTCCTTTCCTGACGATAGACCAACTCATGGATGCCACCTCAGGACATCAACTACTAAACTTCATGGATGCTTTCTTGGGCTACAAACAGATTTAAATGGCTTCTGAGGATAATGAAAAAATAGTATTCATAATCAATAAAGGTTTACATTGTTACAAAATAATGCCTTTTGGGTTAAAGAATATAGGAATCACATATCAAGATCTCATGAACAAAGTGTTTAAGTGCTAGATCAGATGCAACATGAAAGTCTACATCGATGATATATTGGTGAAAGTTGTGAAAGCCGACCAACACATAACCAACTTAGAAGAAGCCTTCGACGAGGTGAGGCAATAACAGATGAAGCTCAATCCAAACAAATATATTTTTGAAGTGATCTCAAAAAAATTTCTAAGATTCATAGTAACTGAATGAGGGATAGAAGCCAACGTAGAGAAGATCTGAGCATTGCTGGATATGAAACACTCAAGTACCAAAATAGATGTACAACATCTAGCAGGTTGAGTGGTGGCACTTAGCCAATTTATTGCAAGGTCAGCAGAGAAGTGCCTTCCTTTTTTTAAGATTTTGAGGTAAATGAAGACTTTCAAGTGGTCAAACGAATGTCGAACTACTTTTGAAGGGCTTAGACATTACCTTGAAACTCCTCACTCCTTTCTAACCTGATGGAAGATAAGGAATTACTAATGTATTCATCCATCTCGTCTGATGTAGTTAGCTCAGTGTTGGTTCGAGAGCATGCAGGTACCTAGAAGCTGATTATTGTACAAGAAAAATTCTTTGAGATTCAAAAATCAAATACTCGAAGGCTGAGAAGATTATTTATGCACTCATCACTTCTATGTGACATCTTCAACCATATTTTCAAGTCCATTCAATCGTTGTCTTTACTTATCAATCTTTGAGGGTGATTCTTCAAAAGATGGTCACCTCTAGGCATATGAAAAAGTGGGCAATTGAGTTTGAAGAATTTGACATCGACTTTTGTCCTCGGCCTGCAATGAAAGCCCAAGCCTTGATTGACTTGTTCATGGAATGTACTATCCTTGATGTGGAGCTACTTTCAGTACAACATGAAGGAAATGAAGAAATGTCATAATAGGTTCTATATGTCAATGGAGCTTCAAACTCACAAGGATGCGGAGTCGAACTCATTCTCGCCAGTCTAGAAGGAGTTATGATAGAATACACTCTCCAGTTCAACATCAATGCCTCTAACAATGAGGTTGAGTATGAAACTCTAATCGTTGGGCTCTGCCTTGCTAAAGAACTTGGAGTGGAGGACCTCAAAATCTTCTTTGACTCACAACTTGTTGTCAACCAGTTCCAAGGAGAGTATGAGCCCGAGACCCCACGATGGCTAAGTGCCTATAGAAGCTTAATGAGATGTCTACAGCTTTTCAAACCTTGAAAGTCCAACAGATACCAAGGTCGGAGAATGTCCGAGCAAATGCTTTATTTCACCTTGCCATCTTAGATTTAGTCAAACATAAGAAAAGAGTCTTCATGGAGCATCTACAAAGATGAAACATTGAAAAGCCTATGATACTGCAGGTTGGGCATGAGTCAAGCTGGTGGACCCTATCATCGACTATTTGATCCAAGATGATTTATCAGACAACCCTATCAAGGCTCGTAGGGTTAAGCGCCAAGCTTTATGGTACATCCACTTGGAAGGAAGGCTTTACAAGAAGTCATTCTTACTATCCCTGCTCCGTTGCCTACGACCATTTGAGGTGGATTATACTCTTCAGAAGGTGTATGAGGGGATTTATAGAAACCACTTGGGATGTAGATCCTTAGCTTACGAAATTATCCGACAAGAATATTGATTGACCCTACAATAAAATACGACCAAGCTCATTAGAAAATGTGAATAGTGCTAAAGATATGCTCACATTCAAAGAAGACTGGCAACTTAGCTTACGCCGATCACCATGCCCTAGCCTTTTGCTATGTGAGGAATGATATCCTCAGACCATTCCCATAAGTGACTAGTTAAAAAAAGTTTTTGATTGTCATAATCAATCATTTCATAAAGTGGCATGAAGTCAAGCTGTTGGCACAAATGATCGAAAGAAAGGTTTGGGATTTTGTTTGAAAGTCAATTATTTATCGATTTGGACTCCCATAAGTAATCATCACCAATAATGGATGTCAATTTGACAATTTCAAATTCAAATAATTCTGCTCGAAGCTCCACATCAGCCACAAGCTCACCTTGATTGGTGATGTGCTCTTATCACTACAGCGATCAAAGATAAAAATTAACTCCAATTCAACTATTAGGTAGAATAGTATGAGTCGGATATCAAGTCTACAAAAATCAAAAAGCTCAGTTGGTTTAACACCAAACAAAGTTTAAGAATAAAGGGTTTAGGGTTTGTTTTTGATAAGAATAATTTAAGAAAAGCTCTTATGAAATAAATATGAAAGTAATCAACTAAAAAATAAATCAAGAGAAACCGTATGCAAATAAAAGCTTCAGGGTTTCGAGTCCATCTTTAACTACAATCTTGATATTTTCTTTTAAAGTAATTATAATAATTAATTAAGATATTGTATATTCAGATTTGAGCATAACTTATCTCATCTGAGTATGAATCATATCTCCTGATCATGATACATCTCTCTAAAGTATAATTTATCCAAACTAGAATCATAAAAGATCTTAAGAAGAAGATAAAAAAATCTATGAGTAAATTCTTAAAATAGCTTATTTCGCTTGAGCACAGACCAAATCTTCTGATCATGATCTATCCTTACGAATGCATAAGCTATTCAAAAATTAACTACAGAAGCATGAAGCACAAGAACATGAAAGCAAATATAATATTTATTGATCAAAGAAAAAGACTTATAAGTTCTTCTAATTGTATCAAAGATAAATAAAAAAGTATTTAAGATAACATATAAGACTGAAATTAAAAGGCTTATTCTATTTCCTTGAAGACTTGAGCTTCTAGCCATGCATAGTGTCGATTTCGCTCACCATCACTCCCTTCATCCTTCTTACTGGAATGCTAAAGTAGAGGCTTGGATTTATTGGATCACATTTATGTTAGCGTGCTAGGTGGATTCCTGTTCAAGATTGAATATATTTAACTCAATGCTCATATTTTCAAAGGATAATTTCATAAGTTTATTTCGACAGTTGATTTTAGCATTAGCAGTATCCCAAAAAGATCTCCCTAAAATGATAGGAATATGGCCTTCGAGATTCAAAACTGGTTCAATCTCTATAATGATGAAATCTACAGAAAAGATAAAATTATCAATCTTGATTAAAAAAATCCTCTATTACTCCCTTAGGGATCCTAAAGGATTGATCTGCTAGTTGCAATGTGATCCCTATTAGCTTAAGTTCTCTCAATTCCAGTTGCTCGTAAATTAAATAAGATAGAATATTTACACTAGCCCCTAAATCAAGCAAGACCTTCTTAATGTGGTTTTCTCCAATGACACATGAGATTGTCAAAGATTCAGGATCCTTATATTTCATAGGTACATGACTTGATAAGTATGCACTCACACTTGCTACCTAGAAAGCTCTCTTGGATATGTTTGTTGTCCTTTTCTTGATATATAAGTCCTTTAAAAGTTTGGCATAGGTCAGAACTTGTTAGATCATGTTTAGAAGAGGGATATTTACTTGAACTTGTTTAAACACCTCTAACATTTTGTTTAAGTATTTCAATTGTTTGTTGGATCTCAGTCAGTTTGGAAAAGGAGCTCTAAGAATTGTAGGTCCTGTGAGTGAGCTTAGTAAATTGCCAATTTCATTTTCATGAGCTTGATTTTGTTCAGTGGAATGTTCGTAAGGTGACTCAGAAGATGAGTCCTCATGAATGTCAAGTGAATCAATCTTGTTGTCCACTTGTTTCTCCGACCTCAATGTGTGAACAGCATTTACTTGGTTAACTTGATTTTCATGTTAGGATCATGGACCATTCTGAGTTCTTTGGTTGTGTTCAGATTGGATAAGTAGCCTCCCGCATTCTCGCTCACTTATGATAGAGGCTAACTGATCTACTTGCATTTTTAGATGGATCATGGCTTGGGTATTAGCATTTAAGAGCTATCTCATGGTCTACATAAAGTTACTTAGTGTAGCATTAGTGTCAGCATTGGATTTTGCCAGGACTTCTAGGCTTTTCTCTTGAGAGTTAAGTTTCTTTTCATTATTGTTGAAGTCTGGTGGGTTGTTTATCATAGGATTAGGCCTTGGGTTTGACTGATTGAAGTTAGGATCACCTACATTCGAGCTTTGCGATCATGAAAATTTTGGATGATTTCTTTATCTTGGATTATATGTGGGTGCATAAGGATTATTCATTGGGCTTTAGTATGTAGCATTTACTTGTGCGCACTCATTCTCCATTGGATTCATCAGGAGAGGACATTCTTCAAGGACATGGTATGGTGCATTGCACCCATTGCATATGGGTGCAGACACTTGGTTTACACTGGCTGGTCTTTGAAGTTCTAAGGCCTCGAATCTACGTATTAAAGTGACAATTTTGGCCACTGTGGCAAGGGATGTTGGTATTTGTGCATTCCACCTCTTGAGGGTATGGATTTTTATGGTTTCTTAGTTGTTTTCTACTGTACGTTCTTTTCAGCTAAGTCTTCTACAAATTACTAGACCTCATTGGGTTCTTTATACATGAATTGACCCGGGCACATGACTCTAACATAGTTCTCGAACTCGAGTCTAGCCCCTCATAGACTATTTGACACAACCTCCGGGTCTCAATTATGTGGTGTGAGCATTGGGTCAAGAGGTTCTTAAAATAGTAAAAATATTTCAAAATAATAAGCCAGCTAGTTGATAGAGTTGGTTGATCACATTTCTAATTCTATCTATCTTATGATGGAGAAAAAACTTCTTTAAGAACACTCGTACAAAATCCTCTCAGGTCGTGATAGATTGATTTGGAAGGCTATATAGCCACTTTTTTGCATTATCCTTAAAGGCAAAATTAATTAGTCTCAGTTTGATCTCGTTCTCAGCCTCATGGTTGCACAAACCTCTTTGAATTCCCTAATGAATATACATACATCCTCTACTCCAGTGACTTTGGAAGCATATTAATAACCTGAGATTTAACTTCAAAATTATTTGCAGTAGGTTGGGGCAACCTGATGCAAGATGGTTGGATGGAATAATTGGGTAACATAAATTTTTAAAGGCTTGGGGCTGATTGGTTTCTCTCATTTTAGAGACTTTAGGATTCAAAATAGGAATCGAATCAATTCTAACTAGTCGATCCGATGTTCTTCTCCACTAGGAAAGTGGAGAAGTTACTTTTGTTTTCTTTTTTTCTTTGATTTTTTTGATTTTTGATTTTTCTTGATTTTGATTCAATTCAAAGAAGAAGGAGATATAGATGAGAAGTTTTTTTTATTAACAAACACGTTACAAGGTCAAACCTAACTAGGGTTAGCCTAAATCTAGACAACTCCTAACTGCAAAGGTTGTCTTTAAGCACTTCAAGTTAAAACTAACCAACCAACTAGCCAGATAAGTGTAAGATTGATGGGGGGCTCTCCATGCTTTCGCAACAGGCCTAATTAGAGAACCTTCATTCTTTGAAACTTAATCTCTGAACCACTTGCCTTAGACACCAGCTAATTGATTAATTAGCATCCAATCTAATTCTTGGGCTCGTTTGTCATAATAAGCTTAGATGTCCTTAAGGTTAGCATCTAATTGATTTTATTTAAAGAATAGGATTGATGCAAATGAAGAAACTTATTTGTGGCCTCAGGAAGAATGATAAAATTCTTATCTTATTTTATTTAGGTTCGAACTTAAAATAATTTAGATATGCTTATGCATAATTAATAAGAACAAATAAGTTTCAAATAAAAACTAATAACAACTAAGATCTAGTGAGTATGTAAAAAGGAAGGAATAAGTTAGAACATGTACCTAGCTTTCAGCACTCACCAACTTAATGTAAAACATGATAAGCAAGACAAAAAAGAAATACTTAAACTAAAAAGCATGAAGAGCAAAGATTTAAATACAAATTAAAAATACATCAATTCTCCGACAACAGTGCCAAAAACTTGATGTATCTTAAATTGTAACTGTAAGTGCACAGTGTATAATGTAGCACTTCCAATGAGTACGGATCGATCCCATGAAGAATTAAGTGTTTTTGTGTTTGTATTAAACTTTTGCTCAGGCAAGCTTTCATAAGAAGATAGTGATGGTTTGTATTAAGAACTAAAGATGTAGAACATAAAGAAATGTAGGAATATAGTATCTAAAAATCTAGGGTTTTTGAATCCACTAGATCCTTGATTTAGGTATCTATTTGTTGGTTTCTCTTTTATACTCAACCTCCCTTCTTAGTACATGATATAACTAAGCATAGGCTATGAATAACTTGGAAACAATAGCCTATCAAGTTTATTCCCATACACTAATTACATACCTTTCCTTGTTCTCGAATAAGCATAAATCATGAAAGGACTTAACCTAACTATGATCTATCAAACTTTAGCTGCACATGGGAAAGGGTGATGATGAATCTTTACTTCAGCCACTTATCTTTGATCATTACTTTAAGCATAGGCTATGAAAAAATTTTGACCCAACAACAACCCATCAAGATTGCTCAAGGATTCGAGGGAGGGGTGATCTCTTCAAAAAACAGACATCTTCTATGTAGATATCAAAACCAAAAAAGATTCTAGCTTCGTCGTAAATCTCAGAGAGTTGCTTAGCTAGACATGATTTAACAGAGGTGTGGGAAGAGATTAAAAATATTAAAAAACTAATTCTAGTGCTGAAAAATAATTGAAAAGTTTTAATGCATAAAAAAAATTGCAAGGAACGGAAACTATCCTAATGCTAAAATGAAAACAAAAATTTTAATCTTAAAATTTACTGCATAAGAGAGATCAATAGAAATAAAATAACAAACATTTATTTCTAAAACAAACTTGCTTTGCTAGAATAAATCCCAACTCATAAGCCATTAAAGAGGCTTAGATTTGGTTTCAAAATAGAAAAAAAGAAAAGCAAGAACAAAAACACCTAAACTAAGATCTCCTCTCATAGCTTTCTCTACCCTTCTGATGCTCTCATCTTCTCCTAACTGACTCTCCTTCTTTTATGTTGGAAGGGTGGAAGAAAGTGAAAACAAGATAGCTAAAGAACCTAGGAGGCATGGAGAAAGGGATATGGAGGAGTGAATTTATTCGATGAATCTCTAGGTTAAAGCCTTAGAGGTTTCTTATAGAGGCTAGGAGACTTCAGGATTAGTTGGTGTAGCAATATGGGACTAAGATGGGAGACTAGGGTTTCTTTTAAGTGGCTACATGAGGCTCCCTAACAACGGATGGTTGTGATTTAATTTGGGGATCAAGAGGCATGAGATTTGAGCATTAAGATGTGATAGGAAGAAAGAAAGGAGGCATAGTTAAGAGTTAACGTGAAATGAAATTGGGGCATTGAAGACTTCTTTAATTTTTGCATTAGAAAGAAAGAAAGAAATTGAGTATGCGCTAAAAATGAAAGGAAAAAGGCATGGATAAGTGGGAGAGTGTGGAGAAGAGGAGACGCGCTGGAAGTTTTAGCATGAAGTAGGAGGGTGCATGGAAGTTGGAGCATGGGATTTTGGGTTAAGAAGGAAAGAGAGGGGGGAGTTTGGATATGGAAAGAAGTTGGGATTTTGGCATGCTAAAATAGAAAGAGAGAGGGCATAGAGAAATAAAAGGATTGGCGCTAATTTATTGGGGAGAGGCATTGGCGGAGAGAGAGGGATAGGGTTTCATGAGTTGGCGCCTTGAATGAGAGCCCTTAAATCAAGAAACATGCTTTCTATTCCTTGAATCTTGGTGTAGTGCCTTGATTTTCTAGGGTTTGGTGACGTGGTGCTTTGAATCTTGACTGTTGAGTGGAGTGCTGCTTCTTAGCCATCGGATTATTGTCTAGTTTGGCCAGTCCTTAATTGGTTGCTTGATTCACTCGAATTTAAGATAAATTGAGTCCAGTTTGATTGTATACGCTCAATCTCATAATTACCTATAAAATAGACTAGAAAGCATCAAATTCTCAATAATAATGATCATTTAACAAAGGATTTAATACTTTTATATCATAAATAATGTATTTATTATTAGAGGATAGCTATCTTTGGGATACATCTTGTTGAGGTCGGTATATTCGATGCTTGCACGGCACTTTCCATTAGTTTTCTTGATCAATATGATATTGTCTAACCACTCCGAGTAGTAGACTTCTCAGATCAACCCTGCCTTTAGAAGTTTATGAACCTCTTCTTATATGGCTTTTTGTCGTCCGAGGGCAAAGCTACGTTTCTTTTATTTGATCAGGTGATGCTTCATATCTACATTCAGCCAATGTACTATGATCTCTGGATCGATGTCTGGTATATCAGAAGCTAACCAGATGAACACATCTGCATTGATTTGGAGAAAAAAGATGAGATGCCGACGATCCTCTTCACATATATTTGAACCAATCTTAACAATTTTGCTTGGGTCTTCATCAATCGACATTGGGATGAGGTCTTCCACTAGCTGATCTCTCTTTCCATTAGCTCATCCTGCATATCAAGCTCATGTGTTGGCTGTTCTCCCGATGTTTCTCCATGTAAAGTTACTAGGTAACATTCTCTTGTTAACTGCTGATTTTTTTGGAGCTCACCAATCCCATAAAGAGTAGGAAACTTTATCGTCAAATGATAGATTGACACTATGACTCGAAGAATATTCAATCTGGGTCAACCTAAGATGACATTACACACTGACGGTCTCTTTACTACAAAGTAGTTTATTTCAACAATAGCCAGTTTTGGAGCTCATCCAACTATTATGGTGAGAGAGGTGGTTCCTTCCATGGAGACTGTATTATCCAACAATTCGATTAGAGTTGAGTTCATCAATCACTCAGATTTAAATCCATTCAAATAAATGCATCATAAAATAAAATATCTACTGAACTTTCATTATCAATCAAGATCTAGTGTATATCATAATTTGAAATATTTAGGGATACAACTACAGGATCGACAGGTGGATATTTTATTCCTTTCAGGTTGGCTTCAGAGAAAGTGATTTTATCACCGACTTTTCTCTTCTTTGACTCTTTTTCTTTAGTTCAGCTTTGTCTAAAGGTGCTATAGCTGAGTGATCACTATCGTAGACGGTCAAGAATAAAAATTAACTCAAACTATATAGATGGGATGAGTCAGGATCATTTTCATAGAGATTTAGAGCAATTATTTTTCTTTTTGAAGAAGAAATAAAAAAATTTAATTATAAAAAAATTTAAAAGAAATAAGATAGAAAGAATTAAATTATAAGTATAAATTAATTTATGAAAGAAAATAAATCAAAGAGATAATTCAAAAATTTTGAATCCATCATGCAAACTAGATTTTATTTTCATCTTTTTTTATGTTCCAATATTAATCCTTATGATTAAAATATTAGTATAGTTTATCTCTAAGAGGTACGGACTGTATCAATCGATCACGATTCATCCTACTGGAATATTATTGCTTCAAGAATTGATTTTGATGATCATAAATCATTTGAAGAGACTACTAATATATTTTCTATCTTTGAAGATTATTTTTATGATGTTTTAGGTAGTCTAAGAGATTGAATTTGAAAAATTTTATCAAGTGTGCCAAAAGTTGAAGTTTCAGCAAGTTAGAGAAGTTTTTGAAGACTTTTGAGAGTGTCCAAATTGATTTGAATCTACTTGAGAGTGTTTGGAAGTGTTCTGGTAAGTTTCGAACTTTAAATGCATAAAAAATTGGATTAAAACAAAATGAGACGATCCATCTGGGTCATCCCCTTTCGTTGGGTAGCCGACACACTTCATTTTAGCTCATGGCACGTAGTAGGATGACCTATCTGGGATGACTCATGTGATTAGGATGACCCACTTAGGATGACCCATGAGATTCTGAGACCAAAACAGAAAGCTGAACTTTCTGTCTGGCCTATTGGGACGCCCCATGAGATGTCCCAATGCCAGTGGGACGCCCTATGGGACGTTCCATTCTGGGCGAGCTACGTAACGGTTAGTTTTTAGTCTATTTTTGATATATTTAATGCACATTAAACACTCTCCAATGGCTCAAAACCAACTCTAAGACATTCTCAAGGGTAGATAGTGATTATAAAAGCTCTCTTAAAGAGAAAAATCAAAAATTTTGCTAGCATTCAAAGCTCACATCCGTGAAAAGCTCATTCAGTCCTAAAAGAGAGAAAAAAAATATTCAATCACTTCACCAACCACTCTCCAGCAGCAATCAAGTGTGAAATTCATTAAGGGTGTTCAGCAAAAGCTTCTTTTCCTTGAGTATTATATTTATTTTGCAATCATTGTATTTATTTAAGGAGATTGTATGTTGAATTTTCTGTACTCTATTTTTTTGAAATTGTATTTAGGTTTTTGAGTTTTGGAAGGTTCCAAAACTCGTTTGGATTGATCCGAATCCTGAATCAGATTGTTGAGGGTTGGATTGTATCCAAAAAAAAAAAATATTCTTGCTTGGATAGCAAGGGTTGGAGTGTCCGACGTGTTGTAACTTTGAATCTATTTAGTGAATTGAATTTCCAATTAGGGACTTGGGAAGTGGATGTAGGTGCAAGATTGGCACTGAACCACTATAAATTCTTGTGTTTGCTATGCTTACTTTTCTTTACTTGTTCTTTGTGTCATTTACTTGCATTTCTTCTTTTGTGTTTGAATTTATTTTTATTGAATATCAACTCACTTTACTCGATCTCTTTAGCACATTATTTTAGTGCACTAATCTTTTAAAATTTTAAAAAGACCTAATTCACCCCCCTCTTGGGCTCCATTTCTAGGCAACAAGTGGTATCAGAGTCTGATGCTCTAGTCTTTACTTGATTTAACCATCAAGAGCTAAAGGTCTATGGCAGTCCAATTTGGTACATCTCTAGCCGAGGGACAATCCACAAACCGACCTCTACTTTTTAATGGATCAAACTATACCTATTGAAAAGCTCGGATGAAAATTTTTATACAAACACTTGACTATGACATGTGGAGTGTCATAGTAAATGGACCACACACACCCACTAAATTAATTGATGGTGTGTCTCTCCCTAAGCCGGAAGGTGAATGAAATAAAATTGATAAGAAAATGGCTTAGCTCAATGCTAAAGACATGAATATTTTATATTGTGCTTTGGATGCTAATGAATTTAATCATATTTCCACATGCAATTCAGCTAAAAAAATTTGAGATAGGTTAAAAGTCACACACGAAGGCACAAATCAAGTAAAAGAATCTAAGATCAATATGCTTGTGCACAACTATGAACTATTTAAAATAAAACATGAAGAATCAATAACTCAAATATTCACTCATTTTACTAACATCATAAATGATTGAAAAAGTTTTGACAAATATTATTCTAATAGTGATCTTGTAAGAAAAGTGCTCAGGTCCTTATCAAGATCATGGGAGGCAAAAGTCACTGCAATCTAAGAGGTCAAGGATTGGAATACTCTACCATTGGAGGAGCTGCTTGGATCTTTCATGACTCACAAACTGACCATGAAGCAACACATTAAAGAAGAAACCAGAAAAAAAAAAGATTATAGCTCTCAAGTCGACAGCTCAGAAAGAAGAAGATACAGAAAAATTAGACAATAGCGAAGAAGATGAGGACTTGGCCCTGATCACTAGAAAGTTTCGACGCTTCATGAGAAGAAAAAGATAAGGAACAAGGAGAAGACTACTAGTCAAGGGAGAGCCGAGTAAAGAAAAAAAAGGAACAGCCCATCATTTGCTATGAATGCAAGAAGCCAGACCATTTCAGATCAGAATGCCCCCAGCTCAAGAAAAGCCAAAAGAAGTTCAAGAAGAAGAAAGCCATGATGGCTATATGGAGTGATAGTGATGACTCCACCACTGATGAAGAATCTCATGAAGAAACCGATCTGTGCCTTATGGCACATGAAACTAAGATATCATCCGAAACTCAATCTGAATTTACTTATAATGAATTGTTAGAAGCTTTTCATGAACTTTTAAATGACCTAAAAGAATTAGGTACTAAAAATAAAAATCTGAAATCAAGAAATCATGTATTAACTAATGAAAATGAAGAAGTCGATAAGAAAAATAAAGAATTAGAATTAAAGAATTAGTCTCTAATAAAAAAAAGGATAAACTTTCTAGTCAAAATGAAACTCTTGTAAAAAAAATTCAAGATCTAAAGGAAGAGGTAACCAAGTTGAAACCTATAGTTGATAGATTTACACTAAGTTCAAACAAACTTCAAATGATTATTGATAGTCAAAAAGTTATATATGATAAAGTCAGACTTGGCTATAACACTCTAAAAAAATAAAAATTTTTAAAAAATATTTTTGTCAATGCATCAAAATTGCCAAATATCACTTGTTTTAAATGTGGCAAGGTAGGGCACAAAGCTTATACATGTTTATCAAATAAATTTGATGATAGAAATATTAAAAAAATATGGGTTTCAAAAGAAACCATTGTGACTAACCCCAAAAGACCTAAGTTAGCTTGAGTACCTAAGATTAAAACTTGATTTCATGTGTGCAGGTGTGTCTTACATCCCAAGCAACAAAATGAAAGTAGTATCTTGATAGTGGATGCTCAAGATACATGACTGGTGATGAATCTCAATTCATCACATTGAAAGTCAAAAATGGATGGATGATCACCTTTGGAGATAATGGCAAAGGAAAGATCATCGGTATTAGTAACATTGGTATCACTCCCTCCACTTGCATTGAAAATATTTTACTTGTAGATGGTCTTAAGCATAATCTTTTAAGTATTAGTCAATTATGTGATAAAGATTACAAAGTAGTTTTTGAATCATCTATGTGTATTATAACTAGTCCTTTTGATGATAGCACTAGATTCATTGGGCATAGACATGGCAATATTTACATGGTTGATTTGGATAATCTTTCCATGCAAAACATGTAATGTCTTGTGGTCATGAATACTAAAATCAATAAGATTAGTTGGCTTTGACACCATAGGCTTGCACATATTAGTATGCACACACTTTCTAAAATCATTAAAAAGGATTAATTATTGGTTTGCCAAAAATTAATTTTGATAAAGATAAAATTTGTGATGCATATCAGTTAGATAAATAAACAAGAGTTTTCTTTAAATTTGAAAATATTGTTTTAACTTCTAAACTGCTAGAACTCTTGCATATGGATTTATTGATCCCACAAGGACAACTAGTCTAGGAGAAAAAAGATATAGTTTTGTAATCATTGATAATTTTTGATATTTTATTTGGATTTTATTTTTAGCTTCTAAGGATGAAGCATTTTCAGTATTTTTCAAATTTTATCAAAAAGTTTTAAATAAAAAAATTTATCAATTATTTCTATTCGAAGTGACCATAGCACTGAATTTGAAAATAAAAATTTTAAAAAATTTTATGACGAAAAAGGTATAGATCATAACTTTTTAGCATCTAGAACACCTCAACAAAATGGAGTTGTTGAAAAAAAAATAGAATCCTAGAAGAGATGGTCCGTACCATGCTATGTAAAAGTAAGCTCCCAAAGTACCATTGGACAAAAGTAATTAACACAGCATGTTACATTCTAAACCATGCTTTAATAAGATCAAATTTACAAAAAACACCTTATGAATTATGGAAGGGTAGAAAACCTAATATAGGTTACTTTCATATTTTTGGTTACCGATATTTTATTTTGAATAATGGCAAAAATAGCCTAGATAAATTTGATGCTAAATCTGATGAAGCTATCTTTCTTGACTACTCCATTTCTAGTAAAATCTTTAGAGTATTTAATAAAAGAATACTAGTAGTGGAAGAGTCAATTCATGTTGTCTTTGGTGAAACAAATGATCTTTCATAAAAAAAGAGAGAGGATGCTGATGATGCAGATATCATAGAAGATGGAAAATAAGAGCTCACCCTCAATGATTCAAATGAACAAAATAAAAATCAAATGGATGAAAAATAAGAGAATGAAAGAATCAATAATCAAAACATTCAAGAACAACCTCCAGACATAGATAATCTCCCAAGAGAATGGAGGTATGTCTATAATCACCCTAGAGAATTAATGATTGGTGATCCGGTATAAGGAGTAAGAACTTGATCCTTACTTACAGATGTTTGCAACTATGTAACTTTTGTTTCACATCTAGAATCTACAATAATAGATGAAGCTGAAAAAGATCATAACTGGATAATGGCCATGCAAAAAGAGTTAAATCAATTTGAAAGAAGTAATGTATGGACACTAGTTGCTAGACCTAAAAATTATCCTATAATAGGAACTAAATGGACATATAGAAATAAATTAGATAAAGATAAAAATATAATAAGAAATAAAGTAAAATTAGTTGTTAAAGGATATAATCAACAAGAAAGAATTGATTTTGATAAAATATTTACTCTTGTTGCTAGATTCGAAGCCATAAGAATGCTACTTGCTTTTGCTTGCTTTATGAATTTTAAATTATTTCAAATGGATATCAAGAGTACTTTTCTAAATGGATATATTGCTAAAAAAGTATATGTAGAATAACCTCTTGATTTTGAAAATCATAGACTTTTAGATCATGTATTTAGGTTAAACAAAGCTTTATATGGGTTAAAACAAGCTCCTAGAGCTTGGTATGAAAGATTAAGTAAATTTTTATTAAAAAATAGATTTTCAAGAGGAAAGGTTGATACTACTCTTTTTATAAAAAGAAAGAACAAAAAAAAATTTATTATACAAATATATGTTGATGACATTATATTTGAGTCTACTAATGAAGATCTATACCAAGAGTTTGTCAAGCTCATGCAGGGAGAGTTCGAGATGAGCATGATGGGAGAACTCAATTTTTTTTTCAGACTCCAGATTAAACAAATGAAGGAAGGGATCTCCATCACCCAAAGTAAGTACATAAGAGAATTATTAAAGAAATTTGGAATGGAGAGCTCAAAAATTGTAAGTATACCTATGACCCCTTCTTGTAAATTAGAAAAAGATAAGTATGGTAAAAATATTGATTCAAAGCTCTATAGAGGTATGATGGGCTCTTTATTATATCTAACTACTAGTAGACCTGATATAATATTCAGTATATGCATGTGTACTAGATATCAATCAAATCCTAAAGAATCTCACTTAAATACTATTAAAAGAATCTTTAGATACTTAAAAAGAACACAAAATCTAGGTCTTTGGTTTTCAAAATAATCTTCTATGGACTTAATAGGTTACTCAGATGCAGACTTTGCTGGATGCAAACTTGATAGCAAAGCACTAGTGAAACTTACCAATTTTTAAGAGTAAACTTAATCTCCTGATTTAGCAAGAAGAAAAATTTAGTGGTTTTACTTATGACCGAGGCCGAATACATTGCAGCTAAAAGTTGCTGTGCTCAAATCCTGTGGATTAAGCAACAGCTCATAGATTTTGGTATTGAACTTAAAAATATCTCCATAAAATGTGATAATACTAGTGCCATCAATTTGATCAAAAATCTAATTCAATACTCTAGGTCAAAATATATTGAAATTAGATATCATTTCATAAGAGAACATGTTTAAAATAATGACATAACACTTGAATATATAAACACTAAAAATTAATTAGTTGATATTTTTACCAAAGCACTTAATGAAAGTAAATTTTGTAAAATTAGAAGAGAATTGGGCATCTTAGACACTTCTACTTGAATTTCAATCATAATTTTACTCTCAAAATTTATTTAAAATTTTTTGACTTTATTATCTTAATTTTGGGAGTCATCTATCATTTTTTGAAAATTTTTCAAGATAATTAAAAATCATCAATTCTATTCAGATAACTTTTCTAATTTTTTTCATTAAAATATTAAATCAAAAATTATATCAAAATTTATCTCGACTCCCAATGACTCTCTCAACTCGATATGATCAATTTCAAATTTTTTAGTTTGAATTTTTTTTTTTAAAATAATTTTCTCATCGCCTGATGCAACCCTAGATGGGGCGTCCCATTCGTGCGGGTAGGCTCTCTTTAAGTGAGCTGACCCGAACCCTATTCCATTAAAAAGGGATTTCGATATGTCTCAAATCTAAAAACTCTTCTTCTCCCTCTCGTCCCAACCTAGAAACCTCATCCTAGATCTCCCAAAAATCTCAAAATCTCTAAAAAATCGAGATCTACTCTCCCCAAATTTACTGCTCTCATGGCTCATATTTTTTATTTTCTCAAATTCCAAACCCTAACCCTCAAATCTGTAAGAAACTTTTCAAAAATCATCTTCTCCACTTAGTTTCACTTCAATCCACATCCTTCTCCACCCTTTTAACCATTATCCACCCTCTTCTTGGGACATGGCCCCCAAAATGAGAATGCCACAAAGAAGAAAGTCAGTGAGATCTGTAGAAGCAGAAGAAAGGAGGAAGAAGGCAGCACCTGAGCTGACTCAAGCATCCCCTCCAGTAACTCCAAGTAAGATTCCATTATCTATAAGGAAAGTTGCTTTGGGTAGAAATATAGACTTCAAATTTTTGAGACATGATAGTTTTTCAATTGGACATAAACTAGTAAAGCAAGGGTGGAAATCTTTTCTAAGTTTGTCTGAACCAGTTTATATTGATTTGGTGAAAAAGTTCTACTCAAATTTTGTTTTCACTGAGGATGTTTTGAGGTCTACTATAAAGGGAGTCCAAATTGTCTTAAATGCACCTAGACTAAGTAGACTGCTTCCGATGCCTTGTAAGGGTAGTTGTTTAGATGAATTGCCTAAGAAGGAGATTGGACTTAGGACCATACTAGGGAGAGATGATGTGGAAGGGCTCTTGAAGATTGAGGTCAAAGATCTTAGTGTGGAGATGAGGCTACTCCACCACATGGTGTCTAGAATTTTTTTCCCCAGAGAGGAAAGATATGATCTGATGACGGAGAGAGACATTTGTCTGATGCATCATGTAGTTTCAGAGACTCTTCCGAACCTTCCCTTCTTGATGATAGATGCCATGAGGGAAGCTTTGAACAGATCCAAGGCTCTCTTGCCCTATGGTATGGCCCTTATTGTTATTTTCAGAGAGTTAGGAGTTAGTTTTGGGGGAGAAGTTGTTTGTAGACTGTCATATACTGATATCTACAATAACCACTCTCTTAGGCGCATGGGTTTTGTGAGAGTTGATGGCCGATGGGCCAAGGGTTGAGCTGCAGCTGTTGAGGAGGAGAGTGATGAGGAGGAGGAGCATGCTGAGGGGGAGGGTCCATCTTCTCCCTTGTCCGAGCTGAGTTCAGCTGATCACTATATTTCAGAGCCTGAGGCAGGACCCTTAGTCAGAGTCCCTCTATCTAGTCATACCATGCCTACTTTTAGCTTGAGGGATGTTGATATGGGACAGCTTACTGAGAGGATAACAGAGATCTTATCAGTCCAGCAACAGCAATTTTAGGATCAGATTATACAGTAGTTTCATCAGTTTCAGCTGTATCAGGAGCAGATTCTACAGCAAGTACAGCAGCAGGTACAGCAACAGCCACAGCAGCCACAGCAGTTTCACCCTGCCTTTTCGAGTGCCTTCTCTGCTCCATCATTGGATTCATCTATTGTGCCACATATTTCTTCATTGATAGAGCTTCTATCAGACTTGAGTATCAGATTGGAGGGTGTGGAGAGCTCCCTTCTGAGATTCAGTGGCAGGATCTTTGATTTGGAGAGAGAGATCAGATAGATAGTAGATTCTCTCTCTACTTGCATGGGCTCATCGACTTCTTCTGCACCACAAATAGATGACTTGGCTCGAGAGATAGACAAACTTCATTCACAGCTTTGCTCTTCTCTCGAGGTAATTAGGACAGATATCAAAGACTCTAGGGATTTTGTGACAGCTGATCTGGATGGATTCAGACTTACTGTGAGAGGTATCTTGTCTCAATTAGATGGTATTAGGACTCAGCTTCAGTCTAGATCCTCTACATCTACTGAGCCTGCATTCGTACAGCCCATTACTTTTCATCCTCATGCTTCTTCATCTCGAACCAGACCCTTCGGTCGAGGACGAGGCTGATCTTGTGTTATCTATCTTGATTCCGTGCTCAATACCCAGTCTCTCTGACTTTATCATTTTGTATTAGATTACTTAATTATATTTTGTAGATTGGATGTATGAGAGCTTTATGCTCATTATGACTCTTGTAACCTCTCTTTTGGTGTAAATGAATGAGGTTGTTTCCATTTGACTCATTTCTCTTTGGATGAATGAATGTTTATTATCATGTCTCTTTGGATGAATGAATGTCTATTATCATTTCTTTTTTTGATGGATGAATGGATGCTCTATTATCTTTTTTTTTTTTGGATGGATGAATGGATGCTCTATTTCCTTAATACTTGACCTAACACCATGAAAATCCTATTCTCCTAGTTATTCTTTTTGATGATGTCAAAAAGGAGGAGAAATAATGGTAAATGGTGAAAGTGGTGTATTTGTTATAAAAAAGAAAAAAAATAATGGTAAATAAAAAATAATAATGGTAAAGGGAGAGAAATAATGGTAAATGGTGAACATGGTATAGTTGTTAAAATCTTTTACTCGTTTTAAGTTTTTTTTTTAAAAAAAGCTTTTTACTCTAATGCAGTACTCTATACAGATTCATTCATTTTTTTTAACTCTGATACATCATTTTTTTACTTTCATTTTGATAATATTTGAAAAATTGGTCTGATCAACCTATTTTTTCTTAAATGCTCTACTAATCTTATTTTTGCATTGATACCAAATTGATTCGATACATCCATTTTTGATTCTTGCTCAATTTATCTCATTCTTACCTTAATATCAAAATAAGAACAAGAGAAGAAATATTCCCTTTCATATCTATTGCTCTGATATTAGAATCAAGGAAGAAAAGAACAAAATTCCTTTTTGAACCATCTTTGCTTCAATAACGAAATTTTTTTTAAATGGAACACTCTTTATATAAGAAAGGGAGAGATTTATTTTCAAATGATCAAAATAATCAAATTCATACAAGAAAGGAGAGGATTTTGATCAAATAAGAATAATTCTTAGAAATCCTCTAATTCCTTCACAAATAGTTTCAGCTAAATGAATTAAATTATTAAAGTTTGTTGAAAACATGTATATCATGATCTTTTATGTTGAATCCTTGGCATAACTCTTCTAGTGCTTCACAAACCCAAAGTCTTTGAGCTTTAAAGATATTTTTTATGTATACTCAAATATTTTGTCATCATCAAAAAGGGAGGGATTGTTGCTCCAAGAATTAATTTTGATGATCACAAACTATTTGAGGAGATTACTAATATATTTTTTATCTTTGGAGATTATTTTTGTGATGTTTCAGGTAGTCCAAGAGATTGGATTTGAAAAGCTTTATCAAATATGTCAAAAGTTGAAGTTTCAACAAGTTGAAGAAGTTTTTGAAAGCTTTTGAGAGTATCCAAATTGATTTGAATTCACTTAAGAGTGTTTGAAAGTGTTCTGATAAATTTTGAACCTTAAATATATAAAAAATTAAGTTGGAACAAAATGAGATCACCCATCTGGGTCATCTCCTTTTGTTAGACTGTTGGCATGCTTCATTTTGGCTCATGGCACGCAGTGAGACGACCTACTTGGGATGACCCATGTGATTGGGACAACCCACCTAAGATGATCCCTGAGATTCTGAGACCAAAATAGAAAGTTAAACTTTCTATCGAGCCTATTGAGACGTCCCATGGGATGTTCCAATACCAGTGGGATGCCCCATGGGACATCCCATTCTGGACGAGCTACGTAATGGTAAGTTTTTAGCTCATTTTTGATATATTTAATACGCATTAAACACTCTCCAAGGGCTCAAAACCAACTCTAAGATATTCTCAAGGGTAGATAGTAATTACAAAAACTCTCTTGAAAGGAAAAATCAAAAGTTTTGCTAGTATTCAAGGTTCACATCCGTGAAAAGCTTATTCAGCCCTGAGGGCATTTAGCAAAAGCTTCTTCTCCTTAAGTATTATATTTATTTTGTATTTATTGTATCTATTTAAGAAGATTGTGTACTAAATTTTTTATACTCTATTTTTCTGAAATTATATTTGGATTTTTGAGTTTTGGGAGGTTTCAAAACTCATTTGGATTGATCTGAATCCTGAATCAGATTGTTGAAGATTGGTTTGTATCTAAAAAATAAGTATTCTTGCTTGGATAGCAAGGATTGGAGTGTCCGATGTGTTGTAACTTTGAATTTATTTAATGAATTGAATTCTCAAGTAGGGATTTAGGGAGTGGATGTTGGTGTAAGGTTGGCACTGAACCACTCTAAATTTTTGTATTTGTTGTGCTTATTTCTCTTTACTTATTCTTTGTGCCATTTACTTGTATTCTTTCTTTTATGTTTGAATTTATTTTTATTGAATATCAACCCATTTCACTCGTCTCTTTAGCACATTATTTTAGTGCACTAATCTTTTAAAATTTTAAAAAGATCCAATTCATCCTCCCTCTTGGGCTCCATTTCTAGACAACAAGTATAAACTATCTAAATTCAATTACAAGATATAAGATTTAATCTAACATACCACGATCTATCTCTCCTAGGCACGGACCGTATCATAAGATCATGGTATGCTATAGACCATGCAGGCTAGATCAATACCTCAAAAAAATAAAAAGATATAAAATAAAAATATAATTTTATTACATAAAAATTAAATATAAAAAATAAAATAAAAATCTATTTACAAGCTTCATCATCTTCTCGAGTTAAAGGGATTTAGCCATGCATAGGGATCTGCAATGCTTCCTCCATATTTTTCTCCCAAACAAAAGCAAAAATAATTAGAAAAGAAGAAAAAAACTCTGCTACCTTGGATGTGTGCCGCTTGCTCCCTGTTTTGCTTCCCTACTCTCTGTTTCTCACTGTTGCTCCTTTGTTGGATGTTGCCTGCTTCCACTCTCTCTATTTTTTTCTCTTGTCCGTGGTCGTCTTCTTTTATAGCCTTCAATACATGTGAAGAATGCATGAAAATGGAGTTTGAATCAGGTTAGAAATGGGGCTCTGAATTCAGTTAGAACACCATCTCCAAACACCCTTAGGAGAGACCTTAGTGGATCCACATGCCGTCCAAACTGCACCCGCTTCCGCCTGCTTCAGATTTCACTATAGCTAAGCTACAATTTCTTCATATGCATCGTGATTTTTTACCGTGGACCTCTTAAGGGTCCACGACTTGTTGTAAATCGGATAAACAATAGCTGATCCATGGTGGACCGACAGAAGATAACTTAATGGGCTGAATTTTTTTTTTTTTTGGCTTTTGGCTTTGTTCGAGATCCATTTTGAGTCTGATTTATGCTTAATTTTTTTTTTAAATCCATAAATCGAGCTCTTTTATTGGTGATTATCTTTTCTACAAAACACAAGCAAAAGCATCAATTTTTAAGAAATAAAGGTCAATTAGTATATATTTTGATACTTTTATTAGGATATTTATTATACTTATCATCGAGCTACCCCTCAGAGATGGTACGGATCTCAACTACTATTTATTGATCTCTATGGGGGTCTTCTTGCCAAGGAAGATCATCCTATAGGTTCTCCTGGATTCATCGTTCATCAACATAACACTGAAGATGTCTCTATTGGATGAGTGCTTCTATCTCTTCTCTAAGCTACCAACAATCTTTTGTATCATGCCCGTGGTCCCAGTGGTACCTACAATATTTTTTAAGATTCCTCACTCACATTGGAGTAGACATTCTCCTCGATTGGGGGAGCTCTTCTTGGCTTTCTATCTCCATTAGTATCTGAGCTTGGGAGGTGTTCAATGGAGTGAAATAGTGAAACTTCTGTGGAGGGGTTCTGGATCAGCGTTGCCCCATGGAAGACCTAACTTGGTTTTCCCGAGGTGGAATCTGAGAGTGATGGGGCCTTTGCTCGATGCGTTGATGCTACACTCACTAATAATCTTTTTTTTACCCTAATCAGTGTTCGACTGCGATCCACCATCGAGGTTCTTCCCTTGCTGATCTCAGTCTTCCTCTACTTGAGCCTATCTCTCCATTTGCTTCAATATTTTGGCAAAGTCTTTTGGATATTTTTTGTTGAGCGAGAAGAGAAGGTCATTTTGGAGAAGTCCGACCTTTAGTTTGATCATTCCCATGGATTGGTCCAAGTTTTGCACTTTCAAGGTCGTAGCATTGAAGTGGTTGATATAGTCTCTAAATGGCTCATTCTCCTGCTACTTTAAACTGACGAGAAAGTCTGAGCTGCGATGCTGCCGATGACTGTTGGCAAAGTGTGTGATGAATATTCGGCTAAGCTGGTAAAAAGAGTCTATGGTGTTTGGTTGCAGGCTTGAATATCAGTGACGGACGGCCTTCATCAAGGTTGAAGGAAAAGCTCGATAGAGGGTTGTGTCAGTTGCTCCTTGCAAGAGCATGAGGAATTTAAAATTTTCTAAGTGGTCCACGGAGTCAGTAGTTTCGTCGTACGATTCCAATTGCAACATTTTGAACTGGGGCAGCAACAGTTTGCTCATGATTTTCTAGATAAATGGAGGATCCATATTGAAACCTAGATCGATGTCTTACTGTTGTGATGTTTATAGTGCGTCAATCCACTATTACATCTCCTGAAGCCTCCTCTCTAGGTCATCCTCTTGAGTTGGGTGGTGATGAGGAGAAAAATGATCTGATGTTGAATCTCTTCTTGGAATCATAATGGGTGATCATCTATGCCTCTATCAAACTCGGCTATCAGGTTGGCTAAGATGAGTGGCACCCACCCTTAGGCTTTGGGGAGGTTGGTCAGCCAACCTTTCTCTAACCGATTGCAAAATTTTTGGAGTAGGACGAGGCTTGGCATTCTGCTGCATTCCCATCACCGTAGCTGAAAGAGCTTGCACCTTTGGACAAGGCTGCTATACTGATCTTAGAAGACCACCAACACTACTAGTGGGGGATTCGCTTGGATCGATGGTGGTGGTGCATTCTTTGATGGGGCATTATTGGCCTTCCTACCATTAGAATGGTGGGATGCATTCGATGCACCTTTATTGTGACCAATGCTACTCTGATACCAATTATTGTTGCGGTATCATTTGCTCTAGCACCACCTCTTAGAAAGATCCTTTGTGTGGAATACGAATCTCCTAAATCCAGGATCGGTGCCCAAATCCAGGATCGGAAGGTCAGTGACGATATCGATACCGCAAAAAGAAAGAAGAAACAAAATAAGAAACATAATCAAATGTATAGATTAAGCCAAAAACTCACCTCCACGAGACATGCAAGCTTCACTCTGAGAAAAGAAAAGATTTATAAGAGAAGATCATACCTTCAAACCTCATATACTAATCTCTCTCTCTCTCTCTCAATAAGAGGCACTTCCTCATAAAGCTCTCTCTCTAGAAGATCCCCCTAAAGTGACCACTGTCCACTGCTTGACAGTCTACCTGAAGCCTTTGCTTCTACTCTCTACCAATGCATCTTGATATTTGTCTGCTATCACTGCTACTTTCAGAGCTCTGCCGCTATTTGTGACAATGTTTGGGTCTCTGCCAAACTATTGCTACCAAGCCACTATACTCTGTCACCCACAGGGCCTTTTAAAGGCCTCAATCACAGTCCAATTCGAATCCAAATCGGTAACAAAAATTTTGTTGAAACTACAAATAACCCCCTAACTGTCAGATCTTAGTGCATGCATCCCAGGCCATCAGATCAAGCCAGTGAGATCTCTCTACCTTTGGATCGTGCGAAAATAGCTCTGTGCGCCTCGTAGAATTGCCATAGACCTCTACGCGGTCCACACAAGGTGTGCAAACTGCGTTTGCTCCCATGGACCATACCAAATGGCACGGTAGACCATGTGATCGGGTGCGTGGACCATGCCCCCCACTTCCTGCACCGTGCGGCTCACGGTGAAATGCATGGGCGCTTCTAGGCTGCATTGCTTGTGGGCCGTACGTGTTCTCACGTGTTGGGCTGTGCTTGCCTCCTACTAGGTCGGGCCCTGGTGCAGGATTATGGGTCGTGGCCTGCTACAAGCTACGTCCTACTGCACTGCATGCTGCTGTGGACTATCCTCCTCATGAGTTTCTCCATTTGGGCTTGTCGTGGGCTCTCTATGGATCGAATTTGAGATATTTTTTTAACAATTCTTCACCTCGACTCGATATTTAGCCTCCACCTAAACTTGAGAGCTTTCTAGATGATCTCGTCTCACCCCAATGCCCTGAGGCATACGTCTACTGATCATGGATGGGCAAACATGAGAGTCGAGCTAGGCCACTCGATCCTATCGCCATCATATACTGTGCTCCGCCTAACATGAGATCTGCTAGGGATAGCCTCCTGCGGCAATCAAAATTTCATCTTGCAATATCATCTGTCGTCCTTCTGAATCTCGTATCTTGTGCCTGATCCACCTACATTTGGAGCTCCACCTCGTGCGGGACTCCCACTGGCTTTGAAGCTCTACCTCATGCTGAGCTTCCTATCAAGAGGTAATATCCTTTATACTTTTTTCTCCTTATCACAATCCTACTTCTGTGCAAGACCTTCAAGATTCCTCCATCAAATCTCCACCTATAGCCGATCGAATCCAGTCTATTTAGTAAGATCAGATTCTTTCTGAAACTGGATATATATCGAATCTCATCCAATTTTTTGATTGTTCCATCATATACCTTCATGCTGACAGTCCCAATGCCCTCGATCAGACAGCTCGATCCATTCAGCAAGTAAATAATGCCCTCACTGTACTTCAAGGAGTCAAGTAGCTCCTCTCTGCAATACACATTATGCGAATATGCAGAATCCATAATCCATTGGTGGGAAGAAGTAGGTACCTCATTTGAGACCACAAGAATATCATTTCTGTCTTCTGTATCGCTACCCGCCATCGTCACAGTAGCCTTCGTTCGATCTTTGAGCTGTGGACAACCTCTAATATGATGCTCCAACTCATCACCTAGTAACATCTGATCTTGCTCAAATCTCTCATCTTGGACTTGGACCGCCTACCTCACGATCCCCTTTCGCTTCATCTTCTGCCACCACCACCTTCAGACACCGTCACAACCAAGTCGCTACTTGAACTTGAGGCTCGATTCTCCTACCTAAGAATCTTGTTTTGGAGTAGAGTAGAAGTAATCTCTTTTATCTTGATGATACTCTTTTTCACTAAAAGAGCAGTCACCAAAGACTCAAAAGAAGAGAAAAGCGATGAAAGCAAGACAAATGATCTGGTCTTCCCCTCAACTTTCTTGCCAATACTGAGGAGATCGGTGAGGATCTTCTAAAAATTGCTAAGTTGCTTCTGCACGCTCTATCGCTCGATCATCCACAGCTAGTAGAACTGCTTCCAAAGAAAGAGAGTGTTAGTGAGTGACTTCGCCATGTATATCCTGGTGTGGACACTGGTCATCATGAATCGTTATGGCTTGATTGTTGATAGAGTCTTTTATTTTGAGTCTTATGATGGGGTTGTAATCAGGCCCTTAAATTGGGTTTATTTGTAATTAAATCCTAGTTAGAGTCAAGCAATTGAAGAAGTTTTTTATTCAGTTCGAGTCAGCCACCTGGAGGAGTTCAAATCAGCTAGTTGTCATATTCAGCCAATTGAAGATTCCACCCAGATGACTTCTTCATGCGTGCATGGAAGCCCTTTGAAAACCAAAATCAGGTGCCAATTGAAGACACGTGGAAGACCTTTGAAAACCAAATTGAATGCCCTCTTCATGCAATTGACGCCCTCCTCATGGGATTTAACACCTTCCTCTTCATGCGCTCGGGATTCGAGATCTTCTCGGCAACATTCCATATTCAGCCATCTGGGATTAATGCGGCATTGATGCGCCCCTCCCCACACATGGATTTGACATCCTACTCACGTAAATCCTCATACAAATCTTGGGATTCAAAGTTTCTTTCTGTTTAGGTTGTTTTGGTTTTTTTTAAAAGGAAAACAAAGGATCTTGTATTCATTGATTGAATAAGAATAAAATTCTGCTTTCCTTTCCTCTACGTGCTTTTTTCTTCCTCCCTCCCCCCCTCTCCATCTACTAATCTTCCTTCTTCTTTCCCTCTCTTCCTTCTCTTCCTTCCCTCCCTTCTTCCTCTCTCCCATCTCTCTTCTAAAATCTCCCTCAAGGCTTGAAGTTGAAGGATGAAGACTCTTCGACAATTCTCACCAATCTGCAGGATCCATTTTTTAGCACCCATAATTTTCTATTCTCCCAAATCCCCACCATCCTTTCATGATTGCATTTCTATTGTTGCAGGCAATTCTTTGCATGCTTGGATCGAATCCCTATGGTCTTAGACAATGGAAGGATTTCCTAACAACCACGACCTGATCTGACATTCGATTCCTCTCTCTTTTAGATATCTTAAATGATGTGCTTGTGAGATCTCTTTGCATATAAAATATATTTTTGAGTAGATCATTATTGTAGAAAGTTAAAATCTTTATTTCTTTATTAATTAGATTTAAAATTTTAATTATAATCTGATGCCCTAATCTTGGACAGTTTCTCAACTGTCTACGGTCCAATTCTAGATCTATAGAGGCTGTTCTATTTGCATGCATAATGAAAATCTCTTTCCAAATTTAGTATAATCACCTCCATTGTCTATTATTTGTCGAGTATTTGTTGATTTGTGAAAAAACTTGATTGCTTGCTTTCTCTAGATCTAACATGTTCCACATTAGTTTGGTATCAGATCAAGTTTGGTTAGGGCTAGAGTTTTGCATTTAGATAGCTTTTCTACATCAAAACCTGTAAGTTGGTACCCTATGCAATTCTCAGAGAAATTGTGATTTTTTATTTCTAGAGACTTTAAAAAATTTTAAATTTTGTGTAGATTTTAGACTTGACTAATAAGTGAAATTTTAAATTTAATTAGAATCTAAAATCATTTGATTCTCAAAAATCCATCTAAAAGAATCTTACACGTCCTGACTTTTACACCTGAAAATTGTTCAGAAAATGTTTGCACACCCTTGGAAGAAATAGAATTTTTCATCTATAGAAGAGACAGAAATTTATAAAATTTGATGATTTGAAAACTAGATTCAATAATGAAGATTTTCACAAATGGAGATCTAAAAAATAGATCTAAAATTGGTGCCAAAATTTTTTGTTAGTTGGAGATCAGCGCACAGAATTTTGTGACCTATTTCGCACAGCCTAAGAAAAACTAAATTTCTAGAGTCTAAAAATTCATACACTTAGGAAGAACTTTAAGGGTTGATTAGAGTATCAATTTTATTTTATGTTTGTTTGAAGTTTATAATTTCAATAACTTAGTTTCATTTTTATAGTTTGATAACATAATTGGTACTGTTTATTTCATCTTGGAATCAATATATACATCTTGTTTGCATCTGTAAGCTATCATTAGGGTACTCTTATCAAAAGATAGGGAAAGAATTTTATCACCTTTTTTTGGTCCAAAAACCACCAACCTCATGTGCATTGACCCAAGCCTAGGCAAAAATCAATTAGATATTAAAAGAATAGTGTTAAAACAAGTCAAGTTCTTGATCTATAGTTGAATCCGTAAGTTGGTGTCTAAGGCTAAAGGTACACGACAAATACCTAAGCAAATTATGGTTACTTAATTAAGACCTCATGAGAGTGAGGGGAGCCTTCCATAAATTTTACCTTTTACCTGGCCAGTTCGAAGATTCGAATGTTGGTCTACTTGTGCTTCGATCGATTCATAGTGATTTGAACTTTAGATCTAGAAAACTCTTAAAATCAGTTGTACTACATGTCTACTAGTTTCAGAGCTAGATATCACCTAGAAGACCTAGAATGAAGTCACGAAATGGATTTTGATTTTGTTGTAGCCTTTAAGAATATTATCGAGAGGTTAAATGCCATAGGTGGTTCTGTCCAGAATTTGAATGCGAGAGTGGAGACTCTAGAAGAAGAAAGGATGAATGGCATGGATGAACATGTTAGGAATACCCCTCCCTTAGATGACTACCCTAGAGAGCAACGTGACCATCTTGATTTTGATAGAGGTTGCAATCAAGCGGTCCAATCCCATCACAATCATAATAACCAGGATGAGAGAATACTCCAGAGTGTCAAGGTCGAAGCGCCAAGCTTTGTGGGCCGTCTGGACCCCAACAAGTATCTTGATTGGGAGGCAAACATGTATCATTATTTTGAATGATACGATATGTCTGAGAAGAGAAAAATCATGTTCGCTAAAATGAGACTTTTAGATCAAGCCAAATTATATTGGCATAATAAGAAGAAATATGGAGTGATTAGCTATATATAGGAGACAGGAGCCCATAAGTACCTGAGATGAAATGAAAGATAAATTTCATGAAAAATATCTTCCTACCTCCTATCAGCAGCATCTCCTAGACTAATGGTAAAGATTGATCCAGGGTAGCAAGTCTGTTACTAAGTACATCACCAAATTCAATGAATATCTTATGCAACGTGGTGTTAGTGAAGATCCGTCCATCACCTTGTCACGATTTAGAGCTGATTTAAGGGATGACATACAAAGAGAATTGTTCATGCGTGAGGTCTATAGCTTAGAACAAGCTTATTAATTAGCTCAGAATTTTGAGAGATTTTAAAGATTGCCGATAACCTGACAACTTGAGTCATGTAAATCTGGCATTCTTGTCCTAGACCTGACTTTAATCAGACCCTTAAACTCAGCTATAATTAGATCCCAACCAATTATTCTCCACCTATTGGTCCCCCACTAAGAAAGGATGATAAAGCAAAGGAGCCTTTGCAGAGAATCCAAGAGGAAATAGTTCAGAATCTGATATTTTAAGTACAACGGGTTAGGTCATATTTCTAGTCAGTACCCATCTAGAGCTCTACATATTGGAGAGCCTGATGAAAAGAACCTCAAAAACTCTCTAGGAGATGAAGAAGTATAGATAGCAGATACTGAGTTAGTTGAAGCTTATAAGGAACCCAGTACTTTGAAAGAAGTTGGACCTGAAGAGAGAATGGATGTAGTAAGATGCATTTTAGCCCAACCAAAGAAAGTGAAGATTCATGCAGGACTACTATTTTTCACAACTTTATAGGTCAGAAAAATAAAGTGTGCAAGGTCATCATTAATAGTGATAGTTGCATCAACGCTGTTTCAACTGATGCTATTTCAAAACTTAGTCTGATGCCCGTAAATCACCAGAACCCATATAAGGTCAGTTGGGTAGATGCATCATCTATCCTAGTTAGGCACCATTGTCTAGTCTTTATTAAATTTTAGTCTTACCAAAAAAATGTGTGGTGTGATGTTATGCCCATGGATGTAGGAAGCATAATCCTAGGAAGGTCTTGGTTGTTCGATCAGGATGCAAACTTCATGGTCGATCCAACTCGTATACGTTCATGAACAGAAGCAAAAAAATTATGATATACCCTTCACCCTATAGAAATGTAAAGAAGACTAGCCCTTTAGAGTCCAAAGAAGAAAAGCAGAACACAGTTTATATTTAATTAGTGCAAAGGAGTTGGAAAAAAATTTGAAAGAAAATTCTTCTATTTGGATTCCAACTGTTAAGAAAGTTAGCACAAAGGACACAAGTCATCACCCCCATTAGATGGTAAGTCTCCTTGAAAGTTTTAAAGTTGTTTTCCCTGAGGATCTCCGAATCACTTGCCACCCATAAGAAATATCCAACATGTAATAGACCTTATTTCGAGAGCTATCTGACCCAATTTGCTCCATTATCGCCTTAATCCCATAGAACATGCTGAGCTGAAACATTAAGTAGAAGAACTCCTTAGGAAAGAATTTGTTAGAGAAAGTCTCTAACTCTCAAGAAGGATGCAACTTGGAGAATGTGTGTGAACAGTGAGGCAATTAATAAAATAATGATAAGGTATCGATTTTAATTTTTTGGCTTGATAATATGTTGGACATGATTGTTGGATCAAATGTGTATTCCAAAATTGATCTAAAAAATGGATATCGCCAAGTATGAATTAGGCCCAAAGATGAGTGGAAAATAGCTTTCAAAATCAAAGATGGTCTCAATAAATGGTTGGTCATGCCGTTTGGCTTGTCTAATGCTCCTAACATATTTATAAGACTCATGACTCAAGTACTACGACCATTTATGGACACATTTGTGGTCATGTACTTTGATGATATTCTCGTTTATAGCAAGACTAAGGAAGACCATTTAGAACATCTCCCTAAGTGTCCAAACTCTTAGAATTGAAAGTCTATTTGCCAATTTCAAGAAATGTGACTTCATGACCACACGTGTTCTTTTCTTAGGATTTATTGTGACCCCCGATGGTATGTTATGGATCCTAAAAAAGTTCGTACAATTAAAGAATGGCCTGTACCCCAAAACATTCATGATGTTAGGAATTTTCATAGTTTACCAGCTTTTTATTGAAGATTCATTAAAAGATTTAGTACAATTGTGGCTCCCATTATGGATTGTATAAGAAAAAGAGCCTTTGAATGGATCAAGACTGCTGATCGAACTTTTCATGAAATTAAGGATCGTATGATCAGCACTCTTATGTTACATCTGTCAATTTTTCTAAGATTTTTAAAGTTGCCTGTGATGCATCTGGGATGAAAATTGATAGAGTTCTTAGTCAAGAAGTACATCCTATGGCTTTCTTTAGCAAAAAGCTAAACAACACTAAGTGCAGGTATTCCATCTATGATAAGAAGTTCTATGCAGTGGTCCAAGTTCTTAAGTTCTGAAGGAACTACTTGCTTTCACGAGAATTTATCCTGTATTTTGACCATAAAGCTCTTAGGTTTCTCAACTCATAAAGAAAGTTAAATCCTAGACATGAGAAATGGATGGAGTTCCTTCAGTCATACACCTTTATATTGAAATACTATATCGATGTTAATAATCATGCTGTGGATACACTCTCTCATAGGGTGGATCCTTATCAGTAGTGGTTATTGATAAAAATTGAACTACTAATGCACTCCGTCAGAGAGTGGACCTTCTATGAGCAGTGAATGTTAAAATCATCGGCATTGAGAAATTAAAAGAGAGTTATGATGGCAGCCTAGACTTTGAAAAAATTATGTCTTCACTCCAACAAGGATTGTTTAGAGAAATTAGTGAATCTACCTTCCAGAATGAATAACTTTTCAAAAACAATAAGCTATGTATCCCATATACCTTTGTCCATGATTTTTTGGTATGGGAATTACATGCAAGAGGTTTGTCCAGTCATTTCAATAGGACCAAAACCATAGAGGCTATAGAATATCAATTTTATTGATCGAGTCTGAAATAAAATGTAACCAAAATTATTGCCCAATGTCGAACCTGCATTGTAGCTAAATAGTGTAGACAAAATACTGGATTATACAACCCAGTACCAGTTCCTAATTATCTGTGAAAGATGTGAACATGGATTTTGTTTTAGGATTGCCATGTACAGCTAAAAAGAATGACTCTATCTATGTAGTAGTGGATTAGTTTTCAAAAATGACCCATTTTCTTCCTATTCTAAAGCCTTCAATGTCTCTAGAATTGCTCATCTTTACTTTGATGAAGTTATATGATTATATGGATTACCTAAATCAATTGTATCTTATAGAGACGTTATGTTTGTAAGCTACTTTTGAAAAACTTTATGGCACTTAATGGGGATGAAATTGAAATTTTCATCAGTGTATCACCCCTAGACTAATGGTCAAACTAAAGTTGTAAATAGAAGTTTAGAGAAATTACTTCAGTGTTTAATTGGCGAGAATATGAGAAATTAGAACTTGTTGTTACCTAGAGCTAAATTTACATACAATAGTTTTATTAATAGGACTATTGGCACGAGTCTTTTCGAAGTTGTATATGGCCATCATCCTAGAATATCAGTTGACCTCATTCCTGTATCCTTGTATACTAGAACATCTGAAACAACAGAATCATTTGCACAACACGTTAGAAATTTGCATTAAAAATTGTAAAAAAAATTAATGTTAGCAATCAAATTTATAAATAATTAACAGATTCACACTAATAAGCCCATGATTTTGCTAAAGGTGATTATGTTATGATTGGATTAGACCAGAGCGATTTTCTTCGAAAACCATCAAAAAATTATATGCATGTGGAGCAGGCCCTTTTAGGATCTTCAAGAAAATCAGACCAAATGCATATGTTATAGATTTACCATCTGACTATGGTATTAGCCTACTTTTAATGTTTCAGATCTTACTAAATATAAAGAACCAATAACGATATCTAGTAATCCATTTGAACCTAACCCATCCATTGAAAGTAAACCCTAATCCGAGTGTCTACAACCAAAATTTTCAAAAAAATATGATTGTATTGAAAGAATTTTGGACGAGCAGGTAATTTCCACCAGAAGGAAAGAATATTACAGCTACCTGGTTCATTGGCAAGGCCGACCTGAGTCTGAGGACATTGGATAACCCGAGAAGAGCTACAAAAAATTGATCTAGATCTACTTGAACACTTTCAGAGATGAGGTGGCCTTTATTCGATAGAGTCAAATTCTTTCCAATCTAGGAGAATTAGTATAGACATCGGTCATCATGAATCATTATGGCTCGATTATTAATAGAGCCTTTTATTTTGAGTCCTATGATGGGGTTGTAATCGGATCCTTAAATTGGGTTTGATTTGTAATTAATTCTAGTTAGAGTCAAGCATTTGAAGGAGTTTTTTATTCGGTTCGAGCCAGTTCAGTTTAAGTCAGCCATCTAGAGTTCAAATCAGCTAGTTGTTATGTTTAGCCAATTGAAGATACATACCCAGATGACTTTTCACGCCTGCATGGAAGCCCTTTGAAAACCAAATCGAACGCCAATTGAAGACACGTGGAAGACCTTTAAAAACCAAACCAAATGCCCTCTTCATGCAATTGACATCCTCCTTATGGGATTTAATGCCTTCCTCTTCACGTGCATGGATTGGAGATCTTCTCAGCAGCATTCCATGTTCAGCCATTCAGGATTAATGCAGTATTGACGCGCCCCTCTCCACGCACGGATTTAATGCTGTCCTCATGTAAATCCTCACATAAATCTTGGGATTTGAAGTTTATTTCTATTTAGGTTGCTTTGGTTTTCTTTTAAAAGGAGAACAAAGGGTCTCGTATTCATCAATTGAATGAGAATAAAATTCTGCTTTCCTTTCCTCTATGTGCTTTCTTCTTCCTCCCCCCTCCTTCTATGTCTACTAATCTTCCTTCTTCTATCCCTCTCTTCCTTCTTTTCTTTCCCTCCCTTCTTCCTCTCTTCCATCTTTCTTCTGAAATCTCCTTCAAGGCTTGAAGTTGAAGGATGAAGACTCTTCGGCAATTCCCACAAATCCACAGGATCTACTTTTTAGCGCCCATAATTTCCTAATCTCCCAAATCCCCACCATCCTTTCATGATTGCTAACTTATTTCTATTGTTGCAGGCAATACTTCACATGCTCGGATTGAATCTCTGTGGTCTTGGACAATGGAAGGATTTGCTAACAA